>NC_081159.1:30752547-30875047 GCF_012432095.1 Onychostoma macrolepis | reverse complement strand
TTGCAAGCAAAGCTGTATCATGGCTCATAACTTTGTGCCAAATTTTACGAGAAGTGTCAAACAAATCAAAAATAACATTTTGCAAATGCAAAATTGCAAAGAATTTAGGTCTTTCACTAAGTACCATACATAATATTGTGAAAAGATTCAGGGAATCCAGAGAAATCATAGTACATTTAGGGCAAGGCAGGAAAACTCAGTTGAATGTGCTTGAACTTTGAGCCCTCAGATGGCATTGCATAAGAAACCGTCATGCTGCGGTGTAAAATATAGCCACATGGGCTCAGGAGTACTTCAGAAAACCAATGTCATTTACCACAGTCCGCTGCTGCATCAAGAAATGCAACTTGCATATCTGTTACTCTAGGAGAAAGCTATACATCAATTCTATGCAGCGATGCTGCCGGGTTCTCTGGGCCAGAACTCATCTCAGATAGTCAAAAAGACAGTGAAAATGTGTGCTGTACTCAGATGATGTACTCCACATTTCAACTTGTTTCCGAGAAAAATGGATTTTGAGTTCTGAGTCCCAAAGACCAAAGGTACCATCCAGACTTTCATTAGCAACAGAGGCTAAAGCAAATGTCTGTCATGGTATGGGGGTGCAGCAAAGCAAACAGCATGGGTGACTGGCATATGTGCGAAGGTACTATTGACATGGAGGCATATACTGGGATTGTACAGAGACATATACTGCCATCAAGATGATGTCTTTCATGGGAAGTCCAGTTATTATATCAAGACAATGCCAGGTCTCATTCTGCATGTGCTACAACAGCATGGTTTCGTAGACAAAGTGAATGTGCTAGACTGGCGAGCAGATCTGTCTCCTATTGAAAAAGTATGGCTCCTCATGAAAAGGAGAATTAGACAACAACAATCACAGACTGCTGAGCATTTGAAGTCTTGTATCAAGCCAGATTGGACAAAAATTTTACTTGCAAAACTTTAACAATTAGGATCCTCAAATCCTAATCAGTTAAACATTGTAATTAAAAGGACTGCTGATGTGACACAGTGTTAAACATGCCTCTATCCCAACTTTTTTGGAGTCTGTTGCAGCCATCAAAATCAAAATTTGTTTATATTTACAAAATACATTTACGTTGGTCAGTGAAAACTTCGGACATCTTTTCTTTGTACTTTTGTCAATTAAATAAAAGTTAAAGAGAATGAACAAATCACAGATTCTTGAATTTATTGCATTTTACAAAATGTCCCAACTTCTTTGAAATTGAAATCAGAATCCTTCTCGACAAAATTTTGTTGCGTCCCTAATTAGTTGTTTTAATCAGATTAGAGAATTGTACTTGCCCCTTCAAAAAAACCACTTGTCCCACACAAGCATTAATATTGAGCTCTGTTACTGTAGGCTATATAAAATTCCACCTGCCAGTGTGGCTAGTGGGAGTGACCGTACACTGCTGAAATCCACCATATATATATATATATATATATATATATATATATATATATATATATATATGTGTGTGTGTATATATGTATATGTATATATATATATATATATATATATATATATATATATATATATATATATATATATATGTATGTATATGTATTTTTTTCTTTTCTATGTTTTATGTTATGTTACAGCCTTATTCCAAAATGGATTAAATTCATTATTTTTCTCAACATTTTACAAACAATACCCCATAATTACAACATGAAAGACATTTGTTTAAAATCTTTGCAAATTTATTAAAAATAAAAAACTAAAAAAATCACATGTCCATAAGTATTCACAGCCTTTGCCATGACACTCAAAATTGAGCTCAGGTGCATCTTGTGATGCAGATCTTTTCACTGATCATGCTTCTGATTTTTCTACAACTTGATTGGAGTACACCTGTGGTAAATTCAGTTGATTGGACATAATTTGGAAAGGCACACAGTTGTGTCTATATAAGGTGCCACAACTAACAGTGCATGTCAAAGCACAAACCAAGCCATGAAGTCCAAGGAATTGTCTGTAGACCTCCAAGACAGGATTGTATCGAGACATAGATTTGGGGAAGGGTACAGATTTTATTTTTTCTTCAGCATTGAAGGTTCACAGAAGCATGTATTCTCTGTGATGGTCACTCTAGTTGAGCTCCATGATCATATACAGATGGGAGAAACCTACAGAAGCATAAACATCACTGCAACACTCCACAGATTTGGGCTTTATGGCAGTGTGGCCAAACTCAATTCTCGCCTCAGTGAATGAAAACACACTTGGAATTTGCAAAAAATAAAAAAGCACCTAAAGGACCCTCAGACTCTGAGAAACCAGATTCCCTTGTCTGATGAACGTCAATTATAAGTATCATATTTGAAGGAAACCAACTCTGCACATCACCTGCAGATTACCATCCCAAAAGTAAAGTGTGCTGGTAGCAGCCTCATGCTGTGGGGCTGTTTTTCAGTGTCAGGGACTGCAGGACTCATCAGAGTAGAAGAAAAGCTCAATGCACCAACATACTGAGATAGCCTTATTGAAAACATAGTCCAGAGCATTCTGAACCTCAGACTGGGCAGAAGATTCACCTTCCAACAGGACAGTGACCCTAAGCACACATCAAGAGTGGCATATAGACAACTCTGAAAATGTATGTCTGCCCCCATCCAACCTGACAGAGCTTGAGAGGTGAAGAGGCGAGGAGAAGAACGGCAGATAATTGCCAAATGATGATGATGAAAGCTTGTCGCATCATACCCAAAAAGATTTGAGGCTGTAATTGGTGCCAAAGGTGCTTCAATAAAGTATTGAGCAAAGGCTGTGAATACTTATGTACATGTGATTTTTATTTATTTATTTTTTTAAATTTGCAAAGATTTCAAACAAATTTCTCTCATGTTCTCATTATGGGGTATTGTTTGTAGAATGAGGAAAATAATTAATTTAATCCATTTTGGAATAGGGCTATAACATAATAAAATGCAGAAAAAGGGAAGCACTGTAAATACTTTCCGGATGCACTATATACTGTATATAATGCATTATGCATTTACTATAATGTTTTAAGAATACCCTTATGATATATTATAAATATGGGCTTCATAGAAAATGCTACCAATTTTTTAATCTAATTAATTACATGATGTGATTAATTAATCGCAAATCAATTACATATAAAATTTGGCTGAGAAATTACTCCCAAAGGATCATTTAAAGTCATTGTTGTGTAAAGCATCAAACAGACATTACAAAAAGTAGCTTCAGCAAGAAATTTTATATTTGATCAAATTTATTACATATACTCTTTTGGACCATGAGGGTGAGTAAATGATGACACAATTGTCATTTTTGAGTGGGTGAACTATACCTTTAATAATTGATTTTATTGATTTTATTATTATTACTATGGAAATATGAAATTATTTATTTAAAGGGTCATGAAACCCCCTGTTTCAGCACTGGTTAGTTATCACTACAGTTAAAAAAAAAAAACCCGCGAAAAAAGTGGGCGTGGTTTATATAAGCCTATACGGTTACACTCACTAAAGGGCTTTCACATTTGAAATTGTTAACCCTGGGTCATCCTAAACCCCGGATAAATGGAATCCTGGGTTATCTGTAATCACGTTTCACACTGTTCATACTATACCTGGGGTTAACTGTTAATCCTGGGTATTTATTAACAGACGTTTCACACTGTACATTCCTAAACCCCGGGTTAACATTCTTATTTGCATATTTGCGGTGTCACTGTCACTGATTGGAAGAACAGCAGGCAACCTGTTTACATGGCTTTTCCCACGTCTTGCCAGTTATTAAAAAAATGTCGCCGCATAGGTCTTTAGTCGTTTTAAACCTCATGAGACACACAAAGGCAAGAAAACAAAGACAAACCTCCTCATCACTCCAGTTCACATGCTTTCCGTCTTTTGACATTTCTTATTTTTCTCTCACTGGCTGCTGTTTACATGACGTGTCGTGTGTTTCCTGTTACTGAAGTGACATGAGCCTCGCTGCTCAATTTCTGATTGACTGTCTGTTGCCAAGCATCCAGCAGCAACAAGCAAACACCGCTCTGTTTCACACTGAACAAACTTAGCTCCACAATGCGGCGATAACCCTAGGTAAAAAGTGGTGCTAACACTGCTTTCAAATTACAGGTGTGAAACGTTTCTTTACCCGGGGTTAAAAGCGGTGTTTAGAACAACGATAACCTGGGGTCAACACAATGTAGATTTTAAACCCGGAAGATGAAAATAGCTTAAAAAAGCTTAAAATTAACTAGTTTTCTCCAACAGTTAAAATTATCGGATGCTAACATTGTCTTCTATGATGTGCAACACAAACACCTCTGCTAAAATCTCAGAAAAAGTAATCTGGGGTTTCATGACCCTTTAATGAAATGATACTCTAAATAATAAACTAAACTGCCAGTAGGTGTCAAAATTTTTTTTCAGTTTAACGCGTTAAAAATATTTAAGGCAATTAACGCAGGGGTGGGGCCTAGGGTTGGTCACCCCACTCATAACTGCTGTTTCTGTCACTTTCACGAAATAAACAACGTGCATGCAATTTCGTCATGATGCTACCAAAAAGGCGATTAAAGCTGCCTTAAAACTGTGCGTGCATGTAGTATATTTTGTATGAGTAACATTTAAGAACATGTCTATGAAATGGTTTTCAATTTTATAGAGAAATCAGTATTGGCATCAGTGCTGGCCTTCAGTCATAAAAAAAAAAGATGCCATTAAACAAATATTACAAAAAATATACTGTCTTTATGTTGTTTGTACATTAATTTGAAGATTGAATGTGAAATTATTGCAATATAAAAGTATATTTAAAAACTTTAATGTTAGGTGGGATTAATCGTGATTAATTTCAGAAAAATGTGCGATTAATTTGTTTTTTGTTTTTTTATAGATTGACAGCACTAATATATATATATATATATATATATATATATATATATATAAGGGTGTAACGATGCAGCGTATTGTGTACCGAACGGTTCATGGGCAAAGTCCAAATGGAAGTGATCATCCCTATCCCCTTGGAGTGGGGACTTTGGAGTGAGCAGGGCACATGAGTTCCATTATGTAGTCGTTTGGAATGCACTTGGCAAACGGAGAGTAATTTCCACATTATCTTCAGCTGGGATGTTCCCGTGACAACGCAGCACGTTGTCCGTCAGCAGATTCGTGGACAATATGCTATGTTCAGCTGGGATGTTCCTGTGATAACGCAGCACGGTGTCTGTCAGCAGATTCGCGGATAACGTGCTGCGTTGTAACGGGAACATCCCAGCTGAAGATAATGAGGAAATTACATCACTCCCTTCACCAAGTGCATTCCAAACGACTACATAATGGCACGCACGTGCCCTGCTCACTCCAAAGTCCCCACTCCAAGGGGATAGGGATGATGACTTCCATTTGGAATTTGCCATGAAAGCTCGGTACACGATACACGTAACGTTACACTAATATATATATATATATATATATATATATATAGTCTTACAGGGCTCTTTTCTTTCTTCCAGGAAGCATTGTTAGCGTTGGTGATCCCAAGAAGAAATACACACGTTTTGAGAAAATAGGACAAGGGTATGTTCATCTACAGCCATCGTTTATGCACCACCCAAACTCACACACTATACCAATCATTTCACATTTTAATGACATAAAGATATGAGAAGATAAAGACCGGTGGAACAGAGAAGAAGAAAAAGAGAAAGGCAGAGGATAGGGATAGGGGTGGGTGTCAGGGTGAAGAAGTGTCAAAAAAGAAATGTCAAAGCAGAAATTAAAATTAAATCCATACATGGCTATTGGCCAGTGAGAGGAGTTTAATGTATTTTGAGTTTATCAGTAGACATCCAGTATTTGCTCAAAATTTTTTTATTTATTTTATTTTTTTATGGGACGCTAAAGGTGATGTTTTCAAGAATGTTTACACTGCTCTTTTCCATAAAAGTAAATAACAACCAGTGACGATCAAGCTCAAAAATGGATTTAAAAAATGCCATAAAATAATCATAAAAGAGCCCATATGTCACCTACACTGAAGGTGTTAATGTATGTTAATGAACTTAAATATGCCTGTCATTTTTATTATTTTCTCAGTAATTGCATTGTAAAATCATTAAGCAAATTAAATAAATTGGTTTATATTTCTTTATAACCCTTGTTCTCCAGCATAAATTATTTCAGACCTGTGCATATTCTTGTCAGTTGCTGGCGATCCCTGTATCCTGAGCAGGGAATACTGTTCCAGGTTCAGTCCAATGGTGTTTTCATGTAGATTTAACTTGAATGCACCTGATCTACCCCATTTTCTATTATTCATGCACCCTGATAATAATCTGTGGCCTAGATTTTTTTTTTCGGCCTTTCCAGTTTTTATATCCTCCATGCAGTAACTGTTAAAAAATATTACCACTTTGTCATGTTTATTTCCTTAGTATTTATTTGGGTAGTTGACATATAACATATCTAATAACATGTTAATTCTAATGTCCGTTAACATTATCAATATCACGATTTTAGATTTAAAATTGACATAAATGTATAAGACAAATGGGTCACACTTTATATTAGGTGGCTTTAACTACTGTGTACTTAACCATTTGATACAATTGACTTATTATTTGCATATGTGTGTATTGTAATTAACATTTATATAAACTGTTAATTGTTAACTTACCTCAAATCATAACCCAAAATCTTACTCCTATTTCTAACCATACCTCAAACTCATTTTCCACAACAACATTTAGTTACACAGTAAATTGTTTACGTATTTAATGGTAGTGTATAGTAGTTAAAGCCACCTAATATAAAGTGTGACCGAAAAAAGGTTCTGCGGCCGCAGCTCAGCCATCGGCACCCAATTTCAGAATCAAAATCAGAAAGAGCTTTATTGCCAAGTATGCTTGTGCATACAAGGAATTTGTTTTAGTCACAAGCTTCCAGTACACAGAGACAACAACAACACACAGACAATACAAATAAGTTGAGAATAAAAATACACATATGTAAATATAAATATGTAAATACAAAAATAAATTGAAAAATAAAATAAATTGTATGTACATTTGTGCTATAGATGATAGAATAGAATATAATAGAATGATATTTAGGGATGTACTCGGATGTAGGTAGTAGCAAATAAATGTAAGGTTATTGCACATACTTTTATTGCACAATGGTGGAACATTTAACTGTTCATAAGGCAGATTGCCTGGGGGAAGAATCTGTTCTTGTGTCTGCCTGTCCTGGTATTTGGGACTCTGTAGCACCGGCCAGATGGCAAAAGTTAAAAAAGGGGATCTCTTGGATGTGAGGGATCCAGAGTGATTTTCTGAGCCATTTTCTTCTTTCTGGATGTATACAGTTCTTGAAGGGTGGGCAGGGGAGCACCAATAATCCTCTACCATTGTCTGTAATCTTCTGGTGTCTGAATTTGTAGCTAAGCCAAACCAGACAATTATTGATGTGCACAGAACAGACTCGATGACGGCTGAGTAGAACTGTTTCAGTAGCTCCTGTGGCAGGTTGAACGTTCTCATCTGGCGAAGGAAGTACAACCTTTGTTGGGCCTTTTTTACAATGGAGTTGATGTGAGTGTCCCACTTCAGGTCCTGGGAGATGGTGGAGCTCAGGAACTTCAATGCCTCCACTGCAGTCACAGTGCTGTCCATGATGGTGAGTGGGGGGAGTGCAGGGGGCTTTCTCCTGAAGTCCACAATCATCTACACTGCTTTGAGCGTGTTGAGCTCCAGGTTCTTAAGACTGCACCAGACAACCAGCTGGTCAACCTCTTGACTGTATGCAGACTCGTCACCATTCTGAATGAGGCTGATAAGTGTGGTGTCATCTGCGAACTTCAGGAGCTTGACAGAGGGGTCTTTAGATGTGCAGTCATTGGTGTACAGGGAGAAAAGCGGTGGGGAGAGGACGCAACCCTGAGGGGCACCAGTGTTGGTGGTGCAGCTGTTTGATATGAATTTCCCCAGTCTCACTAGCTGTTGCCTATCTGTCAGAAAGCTGGTGATCCATTGACAGATTGAGCCAGGGACAAAGAGCTGGGTTAGTTTGGTCTGGAGGAGTGTTGGAATGATGGCACTGAAGGCCGAACTGAAGTCCACAAACAGGATGCTCACATAAGTCCCTGATTTATCCAGATGCTGCAGGATGAAGTGCAGTCCCATGTTGACTACATCATCCACAGACCTGTTTACTCTGTAAGCAAACTGCAGGGGGTCCAGTAAGGGTCCAGTGATGTCCTTCAGATAAGCCAGAACCAGTTTTCAAACGACTTCATGACGACAGACGTTAGAGCCACAGGTCTGTAGTCATTAAGTCCTGTTATCTCGGGTTTCTTTGGGACAGGGATGATGCATTTGAAGCAGGCAGGGACTTCGAACAGCTTCAGTGATATGTTGAAGATCTGTGAAAAGATGGGGGCCAGCTGGTCAGCACGGGTTTTCAGACAGGCTGGTGTGACACCGTCTGGGCCTGGTGCCTTTCTTCTCTTGTTCTTTCTGAAGACCTGACGCACATCATCTTCACTGATCTGAAGTGCAGGAGGGGGGGAGAGGGGGATTGCTGGAGGTGTTAACAGTTGTGTAAAGAGATGGTCAGAACGGGTGTGGGGGGTTTCGAATCTACAATAAAACTCATTTAGGTCTTCAGCAAGTTGTTGCTGTGCTGGGGGATGGTGTCTTGCAGTTGGTGATGGCTTTCAGACCTTTCCACGCTGAAGCTGGGTCGTTGGAAGTGAACTGATCACTGGCGAAGATGTCAGAGTTTTGCTGTAAACCATGGCTTATTATTGTTGAATGTTAAATAAGTCCTGGTACGGATGCATAGAACTTGTCTCCACGAACTTGTCCAGATAATTTTCAGCAGCTTACAAAACACTCCAATCAATGCAGTCGAAACAGGCTTGTAATGCCCGCTCTGTTTCATTAGTCCATCTCTTTACACTCTTTATTACAGGTTTAGCAGATTTAAGTTTTTGCCTGTAGGTCGGTATAAGATGAACCAGGCAGTGGTCAGAGAGTCCTAAAGTTGCCAGTGGGACAGAGTGATATTCATCCTTTATTGTTGTGTAACAGTGATCCAATATATTACTGTCTCTGGAGTGACATGTAACATGCTGTCTGTATTTTGGAAGTTCACAGGAGAGATTTGCTTTATTAAAGTCTCAGAGAATGATAATAACAGAGATCGGATGTTGTTGTTCTGTGTCAGTGATTTGATCAGCGAGTTTCTGTAAGCCAGGCTCACATATGCTTGCGGTGGAATGTAAACACTCACGAGAATGAACTAGCAGAACTCCCGCGGTGAATAGAAAGGCTTATAGTTAATGAAGAGTGCTTCTAGATCGGGGCAGCACATCTTCTTTAAATGTGCCATAGAATGGAAAACTGTATTTACCTTGGCATAGTTAAATAATAACAGTTCTGTACATGGAAATGACATACCGTGAGCCTCAAACACCATAGTTTCCTCCTTCTTATGCAAATCCCGTGAATAAAAAAGACCACTGAAAAATAGGCGAATCAGAACATAACACCGACCGTGACGTAACAGTCGGGGTCACTACGCCCTCAACATTTTCATAACTGTCATGGGGTCGTCGAGGCCAGGGAAACGCGGAGACGTGGAACAAATTACTTTATTGACAAACTACCATGACAATGTAAGACTGAACACAGAGGCGAGGGAACACAGGACTTAAGAACACTGGGAAACGAGATAATTAATGACACAGGGCTGGGGACGAATTAACTAAAACTAGTTTTTGACAAAAACTAGGACAGGAACAGGAATTCCAAATACGGTCACAAGAGGAGGGGAAACACAAGACGCTGAGACACAGTCTGACAGTATTCCCCCCTCCCGTAAAGCGTGTCCCGCGCCGTACAACGTCCAACGAGGAGGGGGGGTGGGCGCTCTGGAGGCCTCAGGGGGCAGAGTACAGGGACGGACGGCCTCCAGGGCGGATCTGTGGACTTGGGAGGCCATGGCGGATCTGGGGACTCGGGGGGCCATGGCGGATCCTGGGACTCGAGGGGCCATGGCGGATCCTGGGGCTCAGGGGGCCATGGCGGATCTGGGCACTCGGGAGGCCATGGCGGAGCAGGAAGCTTGGGTGGCCATGGCGGATCTGCCTCCGAGACCTCGGCCCCAGCCCCCACCTCGGCCTCTACGGCAGGAGCCCTACTAGCCCCCCCCAAAATTTTCTTGGGGAAATTCGGCGTAATTTTAGGCTGGCGTTCAGGGGGAGCGGGCTCTTGGGGGCGCTCTGGCAGCGCGGAGCTAGAGAGACGCCTTCGTGGCGTAGGCACTGGGGGGCACTCTGGCAGTGCGGACTCTTGGCGGCGCTCTGGCAGCGCGGAGATTGGGAGACACCTTCGTAGCGCAGGAACAGGGGGGCGCTCTGGAAGCGTGGACTGTTGGGGGCGCTCTGGGAGCGCTCCCTAGCCCGCTGTCAGAAAGTATGGCAAGCCCGCCGACAGAGAGTATGGCAAGCCCGCCACCCGCGGCTCACCCTCACATGCCACCATCCGTGGCGGTAGCGTGTGAGGGAGGCGGCCGGCGGGCTGGTTCCGACTCGGGACCAGACACTTCCCAGATACCGGTAGACCCCTTCCCTCCAGCATAATCCTGTGGTGTCTGGGAGGTCCACGGGGCGGTGGTATGAGACCCCGAGCCGGAACAGGTGGAGGATGGTCGCGTCGTCCAACGCGACCCCCGCGGCCAATTTGCAAAACTCCCCCGCGAACTCGTAGAATGGGAGATCCAGATGGACAAGGGCAAGGATGGGAGCGGCGACTTCCATTTCTGTTTCGGTTTTGGTTCAGTCTTCTGTCACGGGGTCGTCGAGGCCAGGGAAACGCGGAGACATGGAACAAATTACTTTATTGACAAACTACCAGTAGACGGACATACCAAAATGTAAGACTGAACACAGAGGCGAGGGAACATAGGACTTAAGAACACTGGGAAACGAGATAATTAATGACACAGGGCTGGGGACGAATTAACTAATGACAAAAACTAGGACAAGAACAGGAATTCCAAATACGGTCACAAGAGGAGGGGAAACACAAGACGCTGAGACACAGTCTGACAATAACGTCTACCCACCCATGTTCTAGGCCAGCTGCCAGCCGAACCTACACAGCCGAATCATCAGAAGTTCTGCAGGTATTGTAAAGAAACAAGTGAGGACAACAGCCGAAATGGCAGATCATGGAAAGAAATGTTATGTTCCAGGCTGTGCAATGGGTGTGAAGTGCAGGGATGGGTTGGTGTCTGTATTTAGAAAGGCACGGAAAGCAAATAACGCGTTCTAATAAAATAACGCGAGCCACTAAAGGGACATGGTAAGCTTGTTAGCAGTAGTCTGTTGCAGTACAGTACATAAGATTTCACTTACCACATAAACAGAGTAAGGAGAGATGACTGAGGATGATGGCGAAAGATTTACAGATCTTGAGCACCACTGACAAGCATCTGATCTTGTAAAATGTGTGGTAAATACTGCCACTCCATAGTATAAACCGAGTACGTGCGATCACGAATCTTGAAAGCAAAAGTGAAACTATAGCGCGATTAACCGATCGTTCAAAAGCAGTTTCAATGCCCTGCGTATTAATAGCGGCTCCCTGATGCCCACATTTTATATACAGTATAATTACCCGACGATATAACTGCGAGAGAAAGTATTGAAATATATATTTTACTCCCTGTGTTTCCTTCCTGCTGTGAGCTACTGAAATGAGCCACACTGTGAAACCAATCAGAGCAGAGCTCATTATTATTCATGACCCCTCCAAATAAGCCAATAACAAACCATTTCATTCTAGGGAGAAATCCAAGGGTTATAAATTAACATGTAAAACCGTTTCTGGAGATTTTTTGCCCTTACCTAAGCCACATAACTTCAAAGTAGATATCAGAGAATAATTTAAAATACTGTATCAATGCATTCTATGGCACCTTTAACACTTTTAATGTCTGTGCACCACTTTTCATTGATGTAAAAGCATGTCGATTTCAACGCTGATTCTACGCCACGGTCCACTCTAAACTGCTGGAAGCCCGGCAAATGTAATGCGCTGTCCGGTATGGTGTCATTCACCTAGGTTTCCGTGAAACACATAGCAGCAGAGTTTTAAAAATCCTTGTTTATCCGGGAGAGCAGAAGAAGTTTGTCCATTTGTTGGGTAGAGAGCGGATATTCAGCAGATGGATGCTGGCAGCACCGTTCAAAATTCGCGGCGGCTCGCTTCCCCCGTCTGCGCATCCTAAAGTGTTTGAACAGCCCCGCTGCTCCACCAACTACAATGTTCTGCAAAACAGCTGAATAATCGAAATCCAGTAGTTGTTTGGTGTATTCTGCTGAATGTTCAGCAGTTCATCCCTTGTAAAACTGATCGTGTTTGAAAAAAAAAAAAAAAAACAGGAAAAACTAACAAAAACAGTAAAACAACTGAAGAGCCAAACTCTGAGGCGACCGTGTACAGCACCATCTTGTTCGTTTTTATTGATTGTTTTATTGATTTATTTAATTCTTTTTTTTTTTTTTTATTGATTGATTGCCTTTTCTTGTTTATTTTCAATGGTCCTGTGGTGTAACAAATGCGTGTGTTAAAATAAATAAATAAATATTACTAAAGAGGTGATCTGAGAGCATAAAAAAAAAAGGCAGCGGCTATTTGCACAAAAGATGCTATTTACACTAAGTGTAAATAGCATATTTGGTTTCACTTTATTTTGATGGTCCCTTTAACACATTCTGTTGACTATAAGTAACGTTGCACCTACATATTGTCAGTCCTGTCTTGTGTGTCCCCTCCTCTCGTGCCCATATTTGGTCTTCCTGTTCCTGTCTTTATGAGTTCATTAGTTTCCAGCCGTGTGTGATTGTTCCCCACCTGTTTCAGTTCTCCTCGTTTGATTTCGTTCTGTTTATAAGCCCTGTGTTTCCCTGTCTCCAGGTCTGTTGTTAATTGTTATTCTGGTGAATGTAAGTCCTGCTTTCCTTTGTTCCTGAGTTATAATAAAGTCTGTGTTTGGAGAAACTCCTGGTCCCCGCGTTTCCCTGGCTCCAGCAGGACCGTGACACATATACAATAACTCTCATTAGAGTGTTAGTACAGTATAAGTAGACTGGTAGGGTTAGGGATATAATAAGTTGACATGTACTTGCAAAGTTACTTATAGTCAGTAGATTATCTGTTGGGAGACTATCACTATAAAGAGTTAGCAGATGTTAATCAAACAGCCTACTAATACTCTACTGAGAGTTTGTTGACACGTAAGTGCAAAGTTACTTATTGTCAACAAAATGTTCAAAAGGGACCATCAAAATAAAGTGTTATTGCATATTTTCTTAGCGATATATACTACTTACACTAAGTGCAAATAGCAAGTCAAGTCATCTTTATTTATATAGCGCTTTTAACAATACAGATTGTGTCAAAGCACTTAACAGTATCAGATTGGAGGATAGAGTGTCAGTAATGTATAATGATAAAATTAAAAACTCAATTTTCAGTTAAAGGCATTTCATTATTGAATTCAGAGATGTCATTGTCTAGCTCAGTTTAGTTTAAATAGTATCTGTGCAACCAAATCGACGATAATTGCTAGAAATTAAGTGTCCCCAACTGAGCACGCCAGAGGCGACAGCGGCAAGGAACCAAAACTCCCTCTGTGACAGAATGGAGAAAAAAAACCTTGGGAGAAACCAGGCTCAGTCGGGAGGCCAGTTCTCCTCTGGCCAGACGAAACCCGCAGTTCAATTCCAACCGCAGCCATGTCAGATTGGGTAAAGGGCTTATCTGATTCCCGTGGTCTTGTCCCGATGGACCATTTTAATTTATGATTTAACGTATTTGTTATATTTGTGTTTTATTCACTATTTTAAGTTTTTCATTTATATGATTTATTAATTTGCTATAATTGTAATGTATAGTTTAATGCATTTATTGTTTCTCTGTGTATTTTTATAATATATATTTGTTTGTTTATTATCATTTAAATTTATGTCTCAGGGGCTCTCCGCTGACGATCAGGGCTGCAGACATCATCTCTTGGTGCTGATCCACCATCTGGTCAGATACGGACTGAGAAACAGAATAAGAAAGAAACAGACAAATATTAGTGTAGATGACATTCTTCTTACGATGTAACAAGTACATTGTGTGTTATGGGGAGTGTTCCCAGTTCCGGTTGATCTAATTAATGCAGCCTAACAATCCTTTAACGGACTTGAATAATAGAAGTGTATTAGTGTGTTATGTGTACGCCAGGATAAAGAGATGTGTCTTTAATCTAGATTTAAACTGACAGAGTGTGTCTGCCTCCCGAACAGTGTTAGGTAGATTGTTCCAGAGTTTGGGTGCTAAATAGGAAAAGGATCTGCCGCCTGCAGTCGATTTTGATATTCTAGGTATTATCAAATGGCCAGGGTTTTGAGAACGCTAATTAACACCTCTGTTTTCTCAGAATTTAGCAGTAAGAAATTACTCGTCATCCAGTTTTTTATATCGACTATTCCGTTAGTTTCTAAATTTGGTATGTTTCACCAGGCCGCAAAGAAATATAGAGCTGAGTATCATCAGCATAACAGTGAAAGCTAACACTATGTCTCCTGATAATATCTCCCAAGGATAACATGTAAAGCGTGAAAAGTAACGGCCCTAGTACTGAGCTTTGAGGTACTCCATACTGCACTTGTGGTTGATATGATGCCTCTTCATCAGTGTTGGGAACGTTACTTTAAAAAAGTAATTAGTTATAGGGCCAGGTCCGTGCGCTGGAGGGGGACCTGGGGACTGAGGCAGCACCGGCGGGATGGGGACCCAGGGCAGAACTCGCGGCCACACCAGCGGTGTGTGTAGAGCTGCCACCCCGTAGCGGGCAATGGCTGGCTCCACCTCCTTGGGAGCCTTGTGAGCGGGCACCACCGCCGGAAGGACCGAAGCGGACACCGCCGCCTCGGGAAGGCCTGAGACGAGCCCCGCACCCTTGGAGACAAACCCAACGGACACCGCCGCCTCGGAAACCTTGTGTCCGGACACCGCCTCCTCGGGAACCTTGTGTGCGGACACCGCTGCCTCGGGAGGACCGCGAGCGGACACCGCCGCCTCGGGAACCTTGTGTGCGGACACCGCCACCTCGGGAGGATCGTGAGCGGACACCGCCGCCTCGGGAGCCCGGTGTGCGGACACCGCCGCCTCGGGAACCTTGTGTGCGGACACCGCCACCTCGGGAGGATCGTGAGCGGACACCGCCGCCTGAGCCCGGTGTGCGGACACCGCCTGGAACCTTGTGTGCGGACACCGCCACCTCGGGAGGATCGTGAGCGGACACCGCCGCCTCGGGAGCCCGGTGTGCGGACACCGCCGCCTGAACCTTGTGTGCGGACACCGCCACCTCGGGAGGATCGTGAGCGGACACCGCCTCGGGAACCTTGTGTGCGGACACCGCCGCTGAACCTTGTGTGCGGACACCGCCTGGAGGATCGTGAGCGGACACCGCAGCCGCGGGAACCTTGTGTGCGGACACCGCCTCGGGGATCCTGTGAGGATCGTGAGCGGCCACCGCCACCTCAGGAACCTTGTGAGCGGCCACCGCCGTTTCGGGACGATCGTGAACGGCTACCGCCGCCTCGGGAACCTTGTGAGCGGACACTGCCGCCTCGGAAGAACTGTGAGCGGACACCGCCGCCTCGAGAGGTTCGTGAGCGGGCACCGCCGCCTCGGAGGAACTGTGAGCGGGCACCGCCGCTTCGGGGATCCTGTGAGGATCGTGAGCGGCCACCGCCGCCTCAGGAACCTTGTGAGCGGCCACCGCCATTTCGGGACGATCGTGAACGGTTACCGCCGCCTCGGGAACCTTGTGAGCAGATAACCGCCGCCTCGGAGGAACTGTGAGCGGGCACCGCCGCCTCGAGAGGTTCGTGAGCGGGCACCGCCGCCTCGAGAGGTTCGTGAGCGGGCACCGCCGCCTCGGAGGAACTGTGAGCGGGCACCGCCGCTTCGGGAGCTTTGTGAGCGGGCACCGCCGCCTTGAGAGAATCGTGAGCGGGCACCGCCGCCTCAGGAGCTTTGTGAGCGGGCACCGCCGCCTCGAGAGGATCGTGAGCGGGCACCGCCGCCTCAGGAGCTTTGTGAGCGGGCACCGCCGCCTCGAGAGGATCGTGAGCGGGCACCGCCGCTTCGGGAGCTTTGTGTGCGGGCACCGTGAGCGTGAGCGGCCACCGCCTACTACCTTTTCTAGTATCTTTGACAGAAAAGGGAGATTTGAGATTGGTCTGTAATTAACTAGATCTTTGGGGTCAAGTTGTGTTTTTTTTAATGCAAAACTTAATACAAGCCAATTTGAAGGTTTTGGAGACATATCCTAATGACAATGATGAATTAATAATAGCCAAAAGAGGATCTATGACTTCTGGAAGCAGCTCTTTTAGTAGTTTAGATGGAATAGGGTCTAACATACATGTTGTTGGTTTAGATGATTTAACAAGTTTATACAATTTTTCCTCTCCTACAGTAGAGAATGAGTGGAATTGTTCCTCAGGGGATCTATAGTGCACTATCTGATGCGATACTGTAGCTGACGGCTGCATGGTTACAATTTTATCTCTGATAATATCGATCTTGGAAGTAAAGTAGTTCATCAAGTCATTACTGCTGTGCTGTTGGGAAATACCAACACCTGTTGATGCTTTATTTTTCGTTAGGACAATAAAGCCCTCCCTACACCTACCCTAACCCTACCCAATACTTTATTTTCAATGTGATTATTTCCTTAATTTTTATTGAAAATAAATGCCTTTCCGATGCGATATGAGATTTGAAAAGGGAGAAAAAAAGTTTGGCAAAAGGCGGGTTCCAACTCAGGTCAATCGCGTCAAAAAGCATGCGCCTTACCATCTACGTCACTGAAACTGTTGTTAAACAAGCATCTTTTTTCAGTGTTGACTATCCCAATCACACGTTGGTTGGCGGAGTTAGTGTAAATAGCCTCTGCCAACAAGGCAGGCTATTTGCACTTAGTGTAAATAGACACTCTGTTTAAAAAAAAAAAAGTTAATTGCTAAATTAAATGCTAAAAAAATAATTTAATCCAGTGCTACCCCTATTGGTCACTCATTCATGTATGAGTCACTATAATTCATTTGTACAATTTACAAGTTTTCACCTGCTTCTTTGCTGTGTTTTTAGGGCATCTGGGACAGTATACACAGCTATCGACATTGCCACAGGACAAGAGGTAAACCAGATTATGTTTCAATTTTAAGAAAGCCAAATCCACATTAACAATATTGGCCTCCTTTCCTTTGCTGACGTCTGTTCCTTTTACTTTGTTCAGGTGGCAATCAAACAGATGAATCTGCAGCAGCAGCCAAAGAAAGAGCTCATTATTAACGAGATCCTTGTGATGAGGGAAAACAAAAACCCCAATATAGTCAACTACCTGGACAGGTACAATCTTCAATCTTAAAATATATTAACTGATCAATTTACATTTCCAAACATTCATTTTGCCATTAATTGTAATAATGCAGTGAGATTTTTGTTTGCACAAGGAATCTGACAACAGCCAGTGCACCACACAGAGAGCTGGGGCCGTATGCATAAAGCCGTTCAGAGTAACATTTTAGTCCTAAGTGTGTCAAAATTCTAAGAATTACGTAATTTTACTCTTATTCCTAGACTTAAGAATAAGGTATCAGCACCTAAATTATTTAAGAGAGCTGAAGAGGTCTCCTAACCTAGTTAGGAGTAACAAGATGGCAGCAAAGAGGAGACAAACACTTTCCAGCGAAGATATGACATATTGCAGTTATATGATGACATGGAGTTGATAAAACGATACAAAATTGATTGTCAAGATCAACAAATCTTTTTTTTTTTTTTTTTAACTGACTAACTAAGTAATGATAATAATAATAATATTCCAGTCAACAAGTCAATGCTCTAACTGGAGAAATTAAAGTAGTAATTAAATTTTTTTTGGCTGGAGAATTGGAAAAATGCAGCAATGCACCGGTGATGACACTGTAAGCAGGGTCTTACATATGTTACGTCAGAAACGAGGATACAATATGCAAGTAAAAACTCTTTATTTATAGTCAAAATAGATGATGATGATGATGATGATGATAGATCCGGGTGATGCAGGCGGTGGCACAGGGACTTTGATGGTCAGACGCGGAGTGATGGATGAAGTGCAGCGTGCTCTGATGATGAATGACGTGATCCAGACATGAAACGTATCCAACAAGAAGTGAAACCGGAACACAGGAACTCAAGACGGGACACGAGGCACGGAAACAGGAACAGACAACCTAGAGACTTCATGCAACGATCTGACAAAGGAGATGAGAAGGTGGTAAGTATTTATAGGAGGTGAGATGAGTGGCAGCTGGTGATGAAGAGTGATTGCAGCTGGATACTGATCAACCGTAACGATCCGGACACACCCACATGTAAACAACAAGCATGAGACTAGAGAGAGACATTGGATCTATGAACCGTGACAGTACCCCCCCCCCCCTAAGAACGCCTCCTGGCGTTCCCAGGGCCCCTTACCTGTCGATTGTAATCATCGATAAGGGAGTGATCCAGAATGTCTCTAGCAGGTACCCAACTTCTCTCCTCTGGACCGTAACCTTCCCAGTCCACCAAGTACTGGAATCCGCGTCCCCTCCGCCTTGAGTCCAGCACACGATTGACCGAATAAGTGGGTTCTCCATCTACGAGTCGCGGCGGGGGAGGAACCGGTGTTGGCGGATTAATACGAGAATGAAATACGGGTTTGATCTTGGATACATGAAAGACGGGGTGAATCCTCCTGTACGCTGGAGGCAGGTTGAGGCGGACTGCCACCGGACTAATGATCTTGGTGACAGTAAATGGGCCAATGAATTTGGGAGCAAGTTTATTAGACACGGAGCAGAGAGGAATGTTCTTGGTAGAAAGCCACACTTTTTGACCAGCGACGTATACGGGAGGCCTAGACCGGTGGCGATCGGCTTTGGCCTTGGTGCGCAACCCCACCTGGAGTAGAGTCTCATGGGCTCTAGTCCACGTGCAATGACACCTCTGGACGAAGGCGTGAGCGGAGGGAACCGCGACTTCGGATTCCAGACTAGGAAAAGTCGTACTCCACCATAGAAAGTTGTTGACTCCACGAGGAAGGATTCTTGGAAACCAAACATCGTAATGTTCTTTCCAAATCCTGGTTGGCTCTCTCAGTTTGGCCATTGCTCTGGGGGTGGAACCCTGAGGACAGACTGACAGTCGCCCCCAGAAGCTTACAAAATTCTCGCCAAAATTTGGACACAAACTGGGGTCCCCTGTCAGAGACCACGTCCGTCGGGAGGCCATGTAACCGAAAGACGTGGTCAACGACAATCATCGCTGTCTCCTTGGCTGAGGGTAATTTGGGCAAGGGAATAAAATGAGCCGCCTTCGAGAACCGGTCCACCACGGTCAAAACTACTGTGTGACCCTGAGAGGGGGGGGGGGGCGGTAACAAAATCTAGAGCGATGTGGGACCAGGGTCTCGAAGGGACCGGCAGCGGTTGGAGTAACCCATCTGGGGGTCGATTGGAAGTCTTACCAGTGGCACAAACTGAGCAAGCCAAAACAAAATTGTGAATGTCACGAGCCATGAGAGGCCACCAGAATTGTTGCTTGACTAAAAATCTAGTGCGAGTAACTCCTGGATGACAAGCCACATTGGAAGAATGCCCCCACTGAATGACGCTGGACCTCAGACCCTCAGGCACAAATAAACGATTCAGTGGGCAACCGACCGGAGGCGTTACCCCTTCTAAGGCCTTCTTGACCTTCGATTCGACCTCCCATACAAGTGTGGAGATGAATAGAGTCTCCGGTAAAATGCGCTCGGGAGTAGACGGGCGTTCGGAACGATCAAAAATGCGCGATAAAGAATTGGGTTTGATGTTCTTAGAAGTTCTTGTGATCGGTCCAAACGATAAAAGGTACCCCCGACCCTTCTAACCAGTGCCGCCACTCCTCCAATGCTAATTTGACTGCCAACAACTCTCTGTTCCCAATGTCATAATTACGCTCGGCAGGAGATAGACGATGAGACAAAAACGCGCAAGAATGCATCTTGTCGTCTGAGAGAGAGCGTTGGGATAACACTGCTCCTACCCCCACCTCTGACGCATCGACCTCCACCACGAACTGATGTGATGAATCAGGGGTTGTCAGAATGGGTGCTGAAACGAAGCAACCCTTCAGTTTGGCAAACGCAGCCTCGGCTGCGTCTGACCACCTGAACGTCGTTCTGGGGGAGGTCAAGGCGGTCAGAGGCGCGGCTAGTTGGCTGAAGTTGCAAATAAAACGCCGGTAGAAATTGGCGAACCCCAGAAATCTCAGTAGGGCCTTACGAGACTCTGGACTTGGCCACTCTACCACAGCCTTGATCTTCTCAGGATCCATGCGCATTCCCTCAACCGACACGATGTACCCTAGGAATGGAACAGACTGTGCATGAAAATCGCATTTCTCCGCCTTGACAAAAAGCCCGTTCTCTAGCAACCTCTGAAGCACTCGTCGGACGTGCTGCACGTGTTTCTGGAGAGAAGAAGAAAAAAATCAGTATATCGTCCAGGTAGACATAAATGAACTGATCTATCATATCTCGCAGCACGTCATTGACGAGTGCCTGGAAGACCGCTGGACTATTGGAAAGCCCGAAAGGCATAACCAAGTATTCAAAATGTCCCCTGGGGGTGTTAAACGCGGTCTTCCACTCATCCCCCTCCCTGATGCGGACCAAATGATAAGCATTACGTAAATCCAATTTTGTGAAGATGGATGCTCCTTGCAACCTCTCGAAGGCTGAAGACATCAACGACAAAGGATAAGTATTCTTTACCGTGATGTTGTTCAACCCTCGGTAGTCAATACAAGGTCGCAGAGATCCGTCCTTCTTCCCCACAAAAAAGAAGTCCAGGATATAGAAAGAGATGATCTCGGTGTGATTGCCTGATGTGATGAGGGTGATGTCTTCTGTGGTAAAAGTGATGGTGGGAAGTTCTTGTCCATTAAGTGCGTGTACAGCAATCTGATGTGTGAGGGGTTTGAGGGGAATCTTGAATTGACGTGCGAATGAGTGATCCATGAAATTACCTTCTGCCCCGGAGTCCAAGAGTGCTTGACAGTCGTGAGTGAGTGTTGACCATCTCAGTCTTACCGGAAGAAGGGTAGATGTTGATGAGGTCTTCTCAGCGGAGATCCCACCCGACAGTAGCCTCACACTTACTATCGGGCTTGGCCTTTTACCGGACAGTTGTAAGCATAGTGTCAGGCCCCTCCACAGTATAGGCCAAGGCCCTGGGACCTCCGCCTTTCCCTCTCCTCCCGGGAAAGCCGAGCTCGACCCACCTGCATGGGCTCGTGATCGTCGATGGGGCTGACCGCGTCCCCGCCTCCAAATCGTGGACCCTCGGCACCTGCCAGAGGGCGTCTACTCGTGGCGTGACCTCCAACTCGGGCTAGTCGAGCATCAACTCTGAGGGCTAAAGCGATGAGTTCATTAAGAGATTGAGGCAGGTCCAAAGCATAGATCTCTCTCTGGACGCGGTCAGCCAGCCCATGCAGGAACATGTCCCACTGCGCCTCGCTCCATTTGCTCTCCGCTGCTAGGGTCCGGAACTCGATTGAAAAGTCTGACACTGATCTCTCTCCTTGACGTAAATCAGCCAGCGTTCTAGCAGCTTCTCTTCCGCCGACCGCCCGGTCGAAAACTCTTTTCATCTCAGCGGAGAGCTCCTGGAACGAGACGCAGCACGGATCTTCATTTTCCCACACCGCCGTTCCCCATAACGCCGCTCTCCCAGTCAGGAGGGTGAGTACGAAGGCGACTTTGGATCGCTCGGTCTGGAAAGTCTTGGGTTGGAGAGAAAAATGCATGGAACACCGGGTTAGAAAGGCTCTGCAAAATTTTGGATCACCTGAATAGGGCTCTGGGGCTGGTAGGCGTGGCTCCGACTGGGATGGGCTCTCCGATGGTGTGGGGGGAGCGGCCGGTGTTGACGGCGCAGTGGGAACTCGTAGCTGTTGAATCTGCTGGGTGAGCTCGGACACCTGCGCCACTAACGCCTGAACAGCGCGACCAGTATCGTTTAAATTTCTTTCTTGAATGTCCAGACGAGCCATACTGTTACTCAAACAGTCCTCCATGGTTGGCGCTGATGTACTTGCTGTATCCATCCTTGGTCAGATCGTTCTGTTACGTCAGAACCGAGGATACAATATGCAAGTAAAAACTCTTCATTTATAGTCAAAATAGATGATGATGATGATAGATCCGGGTGATGCAGGCGGTGGCACAGGGACTTTGATGGTCAGACGCGGAGTGATGGATGAAGTGCAGCGTGCTCTGATGATGAATGACGTGATCCAGACATGAAACGTATCCAACAAGAAGTGAAACCGGAACACAGGAACTCAAGACGGGACACGAGGCACGGAAACAGGAACAGACAACCTAGAGACTTCATGCAACGATCTGACAAAGGAGATGAGAAGGTGGTAAGTATTTATAGGAGGTGAGATGAGTGGCAGCTGGTGATGAAGAGTGATTGCAGCTGGATACTGATCAACCGTAACGATCCGGACACACCCACTCACACACTCACATGTAAACAACAAGCACGAGACTAGAGACAGACATTGGATCTATGAACCGTGACAACATATTGTGGCACTAACCCCACCAAACACAACAGTGGCCAAAAGTGATGTGTGGATTTATTTTTTATTTTTATTATTTATTTATTTATTTAATGACCACACATTTCACTCAAACCATTAAAATACAAAGGACAGAAAAACACTGACCAGTGTTGCCAACTGCTTTTAATTGAAAGTAGCTAAAACTGGTCACTTAATGTTGCTAGATGACCTCATAAAGGTGAGGTCACTGATCTATATTTATATTTATATACAGGTGCATCTCAATTAATTAGAATGTCGTGAAAAAGTTTATTTATTTCAGTAATTCAACTCAAATTGTGAAACTCGTGTATTAAATAAATTCAATGCACACAGACTGAAGTAGTTTAAGTCTTTAGTTCTTTTAATTGTGATGATTTTGGCTCACATTTAACAAAAACCCACCAATTAACTATCTCAACAAATTAGAATACTTCATTAGACCAATAAAAAAAAAAAAAAACATTTTTAGTGAATTATTGGCCTTCTGGAAAGTATGTTCATTTACTGTATATGTACTCAATACTTGGTAGAGGCTCCTTTTGCTTTAATTACTGCCTCAATTCGGCGTGGCATGGAGGTGATCAGTTTGTGGCACTGCTGAGGTGGTATAGAAGCCCAGGTTTCTTTGACAGTGGCCTTCAGCTCATCTGCATTTTTTGGTCTCTTGTTTCTCATTTTCCTCTTAACAATACGCCATAGATTCTCTATGGGGTTCAGGTCTGGTGCGTTTGCTGGCCAGTCAAGCCAAGCACACCAACACCATGGTCATTTAACCAACTTTTGGTGCTTTTGGCAGTGTGGGCAGGTGCCAAATCCTGCTGGAAAATGAAATCAGCATCTTTAAAAAGCTGGTCAACAGAAGGAAGCATGAAGTGCTCCAAAATGTCTTGGTAAACGGGTGCAGTGACTTTAGTTTTCAAAAACACAGTGGACCAACACCAGCAGATGAGATTGCACCCCAAATCATCACAGACTGTGGAAACTTAACACTGGACTTCAAGCAACTTGGGCTATGAGCTTATCCACCCTTCCTCCAGACTCTAGGACCTTGGTTTCCAAATGAAATGCAAAACTTGCTCTCATCTGAAAAGAGGACTTTGGACCACTGGGCAACAGTCCAGTTCTTCTTCTCCTTAGCCCAGGTAAGACGCCTCTGACGTTGTCTGTGGTTCAGGAGTGGCTTAACAAGAGGAATATGAAATTCCTTGACACGTCTGTGTATGGTGGCTCTTGATGCCTTGACCCCAGCCTAAGTACATTCCTTGTGAAGTTCACCCAAATTCTTGAATCGATTTTGCTTGACAATCCTCATAAGGCTGCGGTTATCTCGGTTGGTTGTGCATCTTTTTCTTCCACACTTTTTCCTTCCACTCAACTTTCTGTTAACATGCTTGGATACAGTACTCTGTGAACAGCCAATTTCTTTGGCAATGAATGTTTGTGGCTTACCCTCCTTGTGAAGGGTGTCAATGATTGTCTTCTGGACAACTGTCAGATCAGCAGACATCCCCATGATTGTGTAGCCTATTGGTGAATTGGTGGATTTTTGTTAAATGTGAGCCAAAATCATCACAATTAAAAGAACCAAAGACTTAAACTACTTCAGTCTGTGTGCACTGAATTTATTTAATACACGAGTTGCACAATTTGAGATGAATTACTGAAATAAATGAACTTTTCCACAACATTCTATTTTATTGAGATGCACCTGTAGTTCAGTGAACTTGCCTTTATGATGTCGTGGGAGAGTCTCGGAATGTAGATAAGGTATTGTCAGACTCCTTGTGCAGACAAAAATTGTACTATATTTTACTGAAACTCTTCTGCCCCCCCCCCCCCATTATTGCATTTAAGAACATTGAAAATGATCAAAAAAGAATAAAAAGTAGTTGAATAAATCTTATTTAATTATTTAAAATGCTTTTTTAAAGAGACCTTGTCCTGTGGTGTGACATCTTTGTCCTGTGGTTTGACAGTGCAGGCGTCACACCGGAGGATGTTTCAGCCTTTTTCTGTCAATTAATGACCTTGCTATTGAAAGCTAACCTGTCATTAGCGGTAAGCAAGACAGATTTGCATAATTTTCCATGATTATGTAGTTTAACATGCAGTTTTAATTAAAAATACATATATAATTTAGGGGTGTCACACCAAAGGACAACAAAATGTAACACTTTTGTAGTGATTCCAAAAAAGTTAAATATTTGAACAATTCTGAGACAAAATTTACCATGTGCACATGTCATGGGCTTCACAGTAACACGACCATGAATGGGGTCCTTCAGCTAATTAAAGTTTTCTCTGGAATTGGCCGATTTAAAATCAGGATATGGTGTCACAACAGAGGATATGGTGGTTTTCAGAGACAAAATGTATCAAGTTCCTACGCTTTCAGAAATATATGGATGAAAAAAAAAAAGATTGCCATTCACTAAAATAGACACATGTACAATTATGCCATAGGTATTTATTAAAATTGTTATGCTTTTCTTTTTCATTTATAAAAGTTGTAATTTATTGAACCGTGCTTGGGACAGTTACACCATAGGACAATTTTGAGATTTAGCTCAAAATTAAAAAAAAAAAAATCTAATAACACTGCAGCTTTTATAACAACAGGTCCACGTAGGACAAATAAATGTTTAACCATTTACTGTATTTTAAATAACGACAATATTAATTATATTCATTTTTCACGTCAACAACCCATATATATATATACTGTATATATATATATATATATATATATATATATATATATATATATATATATATTATCAGTGGCGAGTGGTGACTTTTTTAATGAGGTATGCTGTACTAAGGTTAAGATCCCCCGCCACCATCAGCTTTTAGGGCACACTTAAAGAGGGAAACACCGTGGCAGTTGTTGATTTAAAGTGGTGGTTGATAGTGATTTCACTTTTTTAACTTTAGTTAGTGTGTAATATTGCTGTTTGAGCATAAACAATATCTGCAAAATTACAACGTTGAAAGTTCAATGCAAACAAAGATATTGTCTTTTAAAATTATGGCAGTTTAATGCCTACAGGAATGGCTCGTAGGGTCTACAATGAGCTACTTCCCAGGCTGGTGACATCACAAACCCTGAAATTTACATAAACCACGCCCCCGGGAACGTGCAACAAATGGGGCGAGGCCATGTTGCGCTGCTTTAGAGAAGAGGAAGAGTTGTTGCAATGCTGTCAAAACTAGGGGTGCATGAAAAAAATCTATTCATATCTATTCAGTCTTCTAACGATTCTAATGGATTCACAAGTTTCGAATAATCATGTTCCTCTCGTCCCCCTGCTCTGCATCTCTCTCTCTCTCTCTCTCTCTCTCATTCAGATCATCAGCTCGTCACAGCTCCATCAATGAACTGTGTTCCAATTATGCACTTTATGTGAATCAAAGACTATAGAATAACCTTAAAGGGACTTTGATGTGTATAGACAGATATTTTTTCACATAGCTACGAGAACCGTTAAACATGGATGTGCATGCAGTTGCCGTGGTAGCGAGCAATACTTGCTGGCAAACACTTCTTTCTTACTTCTTACCATTCTGAAACGTCCTGTAAGAGCCATGCTTGCACAGGTTCTCTTCTCAAATATCCAGGGGCGGATTGGCCATCTGGCAATTCTGGCAAAAGCCAGAGGGGCCGGACCATTTTGTTTAATGTGGGCCGGTCAGATTTTTAAAAATAATATATGAATAAAATTGTTTTTACGGGCCAACAGCGCATAGGATGAGTTTTTATTGCTTGCACGATTTCACTATGGTTAATAATAATATGAATAGGCCTAATAATAAATGTTAAGCATTTGGCCCAGTCGGCAACGGCCGGCCGCCTGGTCCCGAGATGGGCCGACCGAACCGATTAGAGGTTATTGGACGTTCAGTCAAAATCAAGATGAGCTATGATCAACACAAGCTAATTTTCAGTAAAAGCTAGATAATGGACCATAAAAAAGGAAAGGCAGTGCAGAAAAACTTTGAGAAACAAACAAAAAAGGGCTCTTAAGTCCGACGCTGCTAAATGCGTAAAATTAACCGAACTCTATTCAGAATGTTTAAATTTGGCTGCTGCAGCGGATGACAGTAGTGCTACAGACGCAGAGGTAAGAAGAAAATCAACCTAAGAAAACATTTTCACACTACTTCTGCCAGTTAGCTCCTGTGTTTGTGTGTGTGTGTGTGTGTGTGTGTATGTGTGTGTTTGACAGTAGCCTACATTGTATTAAATAGTTGTAAGCTTAGCATAGAACCTCAGTATATTTTAAAGTGTCATTCGTGGTAATTGGTTACAAGTGTTAGCTAGCCTGTTACTGAATTGCATGACTGAAATATCAGAAGATAAGGAGGGATTTAAGGTAACATTAATTAAGTAGTAACACATCAAAAACCTATAGCAATAGCCATAGTACTACTGTAGACATTTGTAGTGAACTTTACTGAATATGTAGATAGTCATGTATTAAAATAAAACATTGAATACATGCATATAGTACATACGTTACATAGTACAGAGATTACATCTTATTAGGAGGTTACAACATTTTGGAGTGAGTCAATATATTTTAGAGATGGTTTATAAGAATCTTGTTGAGAGTGTTGTATGTTTTAATATGACTATGTGGTATGGACTATTGCCAGTTAAAGAAAAGCAAAAACTGGGTCGAGTAGTTAAAATTGCTAGTGCAATTGTAGGACAACCACAAAAACAACTGAATGAAATTTACCAAATAAGAGTCAAACAAAAAGCACAGGTCATTATTGAAGATTGTTCTCATCCCTTGAATATTAAATTTCAGCTTTTACCATCAAAAAGATGTTTTAGGCAGCCTCAAGTAAGGAAAAATGAGTATCAAATGTCATTTGTGCCAACTGCTGTTAGAATTTTAAATGCTGGGATCTGAGTGTGAGATGGGGTGATTGTGTTTTTTGTAAATTGTGTGATGATGTTCAATGTATTTGTGTGGTGAAGCCAAAGACAAATTTCCACTTGTGGACAATAAAGTGACTAAACTAAACTAAACTAAACTAAACTAAACTAAACTAAACGTTAATTAATCCTTAGGTAGGGTGGAACATAGGCTTCTATTACAGGCACTCATGTGCAATAGTTAGATGAGGTATTATAAGCCATTGGCTTACTTATGTTCTCCCTTGTCTGAATCGTGTTCATCTATTCAAAACTAGAATGTTGCTGGACCCAGTGCAGACAGCTCAGCTGCTGCAGCAGAGTCAAGTTTCATGGAGGTAGGAGGACAGCAATGAGAGACACATCCTGGTACAGATGCTGCCAGTTTCTTAATAATGTGGCTCTAATTAACTATTAATTAACTATTAGGATAGGAGGAACCTGTGCATGTATGTCACACACACAAACACAACTATTACTGCTGCTACTATTTATAGCTTTTGCTATATATTCTATTCCCTTTTGTGTGATTATTACTTGTTTGCATTCATGTGTATTCCAACGTTGAGAGCAATCAGTGAGAAAATATTTTGCTGCAATGTTTACATCCTATTATACTGTGTTCATTAACTAGGATGTTGCAGTAACCAATACAGCCAGAGACCCCTGGTCTTCCAATACCAGTGCTGTGAGGAAGGATGCTACGGTAGGCCTAGCAGAGACAGGGAGGAGTGTGGTAGAGGTAGGAAAAATCCAACAGACAGACAGTGACAACAAAGAACAACATACTGTAGAGCAGTGGTGCCCAACCCTGTTCATGGAGATCTACATACCTGCAGAGTTCAGTTCCAACCCTGCTTCAGCACACCTGCCTGTAATTATCAAGTGCTCCTGAAGATCTTAATTAGCTGGTTAAGCCGTGTTTGATCAGGGGTTGGAGCTGAACTTTGCAGGAAGGTAGATCTCCAGGAACAGGATTGGGCACCACTGCTGTAGAGAATAACAGTAGTAGCAGACAAATGGCATAAACAGACATCACACAGACTCTACAACATCCTCAGATTTTTTCTTTTGTTTTTACTGTATGTGTAAATATGTTATAAATGTGTGCTCTTTAAAAAGTAGTAAGAATTATTTGGCAGACACATACATTAAATGTTTAAATATTTGTTACATATACAGTACTGCTTATGTTATTTCACTATCTGTACACAAATGTAAGTAGTGAATGCACGTGTCCGTGGGTGGGGCTGTGTCTGTGTGGTAATGTGGGCCGGTGTGGCTACAGTGCCAGGGCTGAATTTTTGTCCCAGTCTGCCCCTGCAAATATCCTCTGGGTCTTAGTGCAGAATACGCAAACACATAAAACGTAAATTCGTCCACCGCGATTTTTTGGCGAAGTCATGTCAAGTGTGTTCATAGAGGTTTCCATGGGCCAATGCGAATAAATCTAGATTTAAATTCGAAAAGACACGATATTGTCAGACCTGACGTTTTTTTTAATATCCAAAACGACTCGATGCAATGATACATATCTACACTACCAGTCAAAGTTATTGAACAGTAAGATTTTGAATGTTTTTTTTTTTTTTTTTTAAGAATTCTCTTCTGCTCACCAAGCATGCATTTATTTTATCCAAAATACAGCAAAAGCAGTAATATTGTGAAATATTTTTACTATTTAAAATAATTGCTTTCTATTTGAATATGTTTTACAATGTCATTTATTCCTGTGTTGAAAGCTGAATTTTCAGCATCATTACTCCAGTCTTCAGTGTCGCATGATCTTCAGAAATCATTCTAATGCTGATTTGCTGCTCAAGAAATATTTATTATTATTAATGGATTCTTTGATGAATAGAAATATCCAAAGATCAGCATTTATCTGAAATAAAAAAGCTTTTGTAACATTATACAACACACCATTCAAAAGATTGGAGTCAGTATAATTTTTGCTTTGTTTTTTGGGAAAGAAATTATGGAAATTAATACTTTTATTTAGCAAGGATGCTTTAAATTGATAAAAAATGATGATAAAGACATTTATAATGTTACAAAATATTTCTATTTCAGATAAATGCTGTTCTTCTGAACTTTCTATTCATCAAAGAAACCTGAAAAAAATTATACTCAGCTGTTTTCAACAATAATAATAATAATAATCATAATAATAAATGTATTTTGAGCAGCAAATCAGAATATTTGAATGATTTCTGAACGATCATGTGACTGGAGTAATGATGCTGAAAATACAGCTTTGATCTCAGGAATACATTACATTTTAAAATATATTCAAATAGAAAACAGTTATTTTAAATAATAAAAATATTTCACAATATTACTGCTTTTGCTGTATTTTGGATCAAATAAATGCAGACTTGGTTAGCAGAAGAGACTTCTTTAAAAAAGAAAATAATGAAAAATCTTACTGTTCAAAAACTTTTGAATGGTAGTGTATATCATATATATACACAAGTGCATTTCAATAAATTAGAATGTCGTGGAAAAGTTCATTTATTTCAGTAATTCAACTCAAATTGTGAAACTCGTGTATTAAATTAATTCAGTGCACACAGACTGAAGTAGTTTAAGTCTTTGGTTCTTTTAATTGTGATGATTTTGGCTCACATTTAACAAAAACCCACCAATTCACTATCTCAACTAATTAGAATACTTCATAAGACCAATAAAAAAATAAATAAAAGAAAAACATTTTTAGTGAGTTGTTGGCCTTCTGGAAAGTATGTTCATTTACTGTATATGTACTCAATACTTGGTAGGGGCTTATTTTGCTTTAATTACTGCCTCAATTCGGCGTGGCATGGATGGGATCAATTTGTGGCACTGCTGAGGTGGTATGGAAGCCCAGGTTTCTTTGACAGTGGCCTTCAGCTCATCTGCATTTTTTGGTCTCTTATTTCTCATTTTCCTCTTGACAGTACCCCATAGATTCTCTATGGGGTTCAGGTCTGGTGAGTTTGCTGGCCAGTCAAGCACACCAACATCATGGTCATTTAACCAACTTTTGGCGTTTTTGGCAGTGTGGGCAGGTGCCAAATCCTGCTGGAAAATGAAATCAGCATCTTCAAAAAGCTGGTCAGCAGAAGGAAGCATGATGTGCTCCAAAATTTCTTGGTAAACGGGTGCAGTGACTTTGGTTTTCAAAAAACACAATGGAGCAACAGATGACATTGCACCCCAAATCATCACAGACTGTGAAAACTTAACACTGGACTTCAAACAACTTGGGCTATGAGCTTCTCCACCCTTCCTCCAGACTCTAGGACCTTGGTTTCCAAATGAAATACAAAACTTGCTCTCATCTGAAAAGAGGACTTTGGACCACTGGGCAACAGTCCAGTTCTTCTTTTCCTTAGCCCAGGTAAGATTCCTCTGACGTTGTCTGTGGTTCAGGAGTGACTTAACAAGAGGAATACGACAACTGTAGCCAAATTCCTTGACATGTCCGTGTGTGGTGGCTCTTGATGCCTTGACCCCAGCCTCAGTCCATTCCTTGTGAAGTTCACCCAAATGCTTGAATCGATTTTGCTTGACAATCCTCATAAGGCTGCGGTTCACTCGGTTGGTTGTGCATCTTTTTCTTCCACACTTTTTCCTTCCTCTCAACTTTCTGTTAACATGCTTGGATACAGCACTCTGTGAACAGCCAACTTCTTTGGCAATTAATGTTTGTGGCTTACCCTCCTTGTGAAGGGTGTCAATGATTGTCTTCTGGACAACTGTCAGATCAGCAGTCATCCCCATGATTGTGTCGCCTAGTGAACCAAACTGAGAGACCATTTTGAAGGCTCAGGAAACCTTTGCAGGTGTTTTGAGTTGATTAGCTGATTGGCATGTCACTATATTCTAATTTGTTGAGATAGTGAATTGGTGGGTTTTTGTTAAATGTGAGCCAAAATCATCACAATTAAAAGAACCAAAGACTTAAACTACTTCAGTCTGTGTGCACTGAATTTATTTAATACACGAGTTTCACAATTTGAGTTGAATTACTGAAATAAATGAACTTTTCCACGACATTCTAATTTATTGTGATGCACCTATATCTATATATTTATATATATATATATATATATGTATATGGTGGTGGGCCACCAGGACCAAAAAATGCCAGGGCCGATTCTTTGTCCCAGTCCAGCCCTGCTTGCGCACAAAGCTCCATTTTGCAAACAGTTCCGTGCGCAAGCCTTTAAAGTATACTCCTTTTTCAGTCTATGTGAGAGACGCATTCAGAATCAGCACATGGTCACTGTCTAGTGGGCTTTGTTTTCAGGTTTGCAACTCATGGCATTCGCTGTTCTTCTGCTGGCGGTTATCAAACAGCGCTGCAATACTGCGGGCGCCCCCTTCTGGATTGGGGTGAATTGCCTGTATTCGTCGTAAGGCCTCATGCACCGAACCGAGATGTCCGTACCATGACGGTTCGGTATGAATACATGTACTGTGCCACCCCTAATATATATATATATATATATATATATAATAAAATGAAAATCATTCAGTTGATGCAGATACATACTGTATAGAGCGGGGGAATCCCCCATTTCCCCACTCTCTGAATATTACGTATCATTACGTAACTACGTGTAAACGTTATTTGGCGGTTTTTAATTGGAAAAGCAGCTATATGTTTTTCTAGCATTCAAATAACTATGGATAAACCTGAAACGAAAGAAGGAGGATTGGAGATGAATTTAATTTACAAATAAGGTAGGAAATGTGCATCCTTTTAAATCGACACCTGCCACGGCGTTTCCCTCTTTGAGTGTGTCCTAAAAGACGATTGGGGTGCTAATCTTAGCACTCAGCATACCCTGTTAAAAAAGTCACCATTTGCCACTGACATATACGCACCATGGTCTGTCTGACACCGTGTCCTAACTACCCACGACCTAAGACTGCTTAGGCCGCGCCATGACAAGTCACTGACAGTAAATTACGCATCCAGTGTAGACAGCATCACAATGGGTTCTACTGTCTTTTGTCGCGTCAAGTTCAGTGGTCAGGTTGATGCCTGTAATATAAATTGTTTCTGTCTTTCTGTCTCAGTTATCTAGTAGGAGATGAGTTGTGGGTGGTGATGGAATATTTGGCAGGTGGTTCACTTACTGATGTGGTAACAGAGACATGCATGGATGAGGGACAGATTGCTGCAGTGTGCAGAGAGGTAACATGTACACACAAATTACACAACATATAGTATATGCAGGGTGTAATATATATATATATATATATATATATATATATATATATATATATATATATATATATATATATATATACAGGGCCTAAAATTAACACTCGCCAAGCGCCAAATGTGAGTAAAAATTGGCGTTGGCGAGTGCATGTAACATTGTCAGTCGCCAGTTGGCCGGTACAACTTTTACGAAATATAACAATGCAATGTAGTGAAAACAACATCCAGTTTTAAAGAGGTTCACTGTTTTTGACATAAGCGAATAAAATAATCTTTTCCAAAGACAAGATCATCGTGATTAGCTGTTTTGTCATAAGTGACAAGAGCAAATCAAATTATAGGATACAAACGGGCAGATAAAGTCAGAGCAGTGTGATGGCCAGCTTGTCCCTAAACACAGTTCTAATAACTTTTCCCTGAGAAGATATTACTGCTTCATTTCAGAAGATTAACTTTTCTTTATTCTTCATAACCCGACACATAGCGACACATAGGAAACGGTGCAGTGCACCTTCCAGTATATTGTCATTAAAAAGACAAGATGCTCAAATGTGTGTGATGCACGAGAACCAATGAGGTCTATTCTAGCACCTCACACACATGTTTGAGCTTCCGTGTTTAAAGTATTTGATTCGCACTTTAGTAACGAATCACTAAAATTCCTATGGGCTGCATTTTTGGACTTGACTAATCTTCATGCTTTCTAACCTTATCCAGGCTGTCGCCAAGGGTGGGGAATTGATAATATGATTGCCTGCTTATATTATCAGGACAGATCTTATTATTGAGAGTGAAAAATGACAATTTTACTGATCCTACCAATAATACTACTGCAAATTCAGCATTGTTTAGCTCAAAGGACAACTAATCTCTACAACAATTATTTAATAGGAAGCCAATAACACATTATATTTTAACAGAAAATTCATATTCAACGCATTAATGCATACAGTAGTACACAAAATGCTTAAGTTTATAAATAACTACTAAATCATCACCAAAACCTTGAATTTCTCAGAATACTTCCACTATTTTAATGGTGAGTAGGCTAGTGTGCTAATATGCTTTATATTACATATTTTTATTGCTACACTCTAAAAAATGCTGGGTTATTTTTTTAACGAAAATTTAGGTTCACCTACGGTTGGGTCATTTTATTAGGTTGTTTTCAAATAACTTTACCCATGTGCTGGGTAGTTTTTCTGCACTCTAAAAAAAAAATGCAGGGTGTTTTTTTTTTTTTTTACCCAAATGCTGGGTTCAGCTTGTTGGTTCATTTTATTGTGTTATTTATTTTATTTTATTTTTTTACCCAGGTGCTGGGTAGTTTTTCTGTAACTAAGCTGCTGGGTAATTTATAATGCTGGGTTATTTTCTCTACCCAACCACTGGGTTGAGCCTGTCTCCGATGAAACAACCCAGCTGCTGAGTTACAGTCAGAGTGTGGGCTTTTTGAGTCCTCTACAGGAGAGAGCAGTTCACAGAGCTGCAGATTTGGTGCACTTCTTCAGCGAAATAAAGGTTTGTATACATTTTATAATGTCCGTCATCTGCATCAGCAGTGGTCATTTCGCATGATGGAAATGCCTTTTCCCATTTATTTATTCCTTCCCTTTCTAGCTTGTACTTATTTAAACAATGCCCGATATTTGGTATTTACACTTCCTGTGTCTGTTTGCCTCTTTAAGAAGAATCGCTTTATGTACCCCCCAATTGTAAGTGCCTTTGGAAAAAAGTGTCTGCAAAATGACTAAATGTAAATGCATAACATAAGCTGATTTTATTCGTAATAAAACTGAATTTAATTTAATTTAATGTTAAAATATTTTCTCTAATCTCAGTAATGTTTGTTTATGGGCAGGTTATGGAATCAGTCAGTCACGGCATCTTTCAGCTACATGTTTGGTGCTACGTGTTCATGCTCCTGCTCCTGTCTGTCCTGTGTTTCTTTTTGGTTGGATTATTCTCATAAAAGACTTTTGTTGGAGTTTATCTCACATTTCCTCGTTCCTCGTTCCTCGTTCCATGTTGTAGCAGCCATCATGACAGTTGCCTCTATTAATTCTGTGTGTGATTTTTAGTTTCCAGCCCATTTTAAGTCCGCAATGTAATAATTTTTAAACAATAGTTTACTTAAATATAAACAACCCAGCATGTTGGGTAAAAAAAAATTTAACCAACCAGCTGGGTCAAAATAACCCAGCATGTGTTCTGTCCAATATTTACCCAGTGCTGGGTTGCCAAATTACCCAAGTTGGGTTGTTTTTAACCCAGCATTTTTAGAGTGTATGTGGTATGGATTGTTTTTCATTATTATTGTGTTGATGGTGAATTGAAAAGTTTTAATTGCAACTAATGTGTAGACTCATGTTGGATGCGTTTGCTTTTCGAATTCATGATCTTGGTGTCAGGTTTTAACAAGAAAAGATAGGCTAATTATCTCTTGCAATTACATCTTTACCCCAGAGAGAGTAAAGGTGACTGTGTCAAAAATTTGATTGATGAGAGTCATAAAAATTCCACCCCCACACCCCTCCCTCCCCAACCATAACTGGACACCTGTCATGTCCACGCCCCACCCGTCTAACTGGCCATCTGTTTATCCACCCCAGCGATTGAAAGGACTGTTTGAGTAACGTTCTGTCACATTTACTGTCACATTGAGTTTTCACCGCTTACATGTACCCAACTACTCGAAACCTGTAACCCTATCGTAATGTATTTAAAACACATTTAAACTTCATGCGCAACACTTTTGTAATTAACTAAAAACTAATATTTGAGGTGAACAAACAACGAAGGATCGTTGCATGAAACTGCGACCACAAACATCTTTAACTTAAATGAGCAAAAGACAATAATCACCAATACGCGTTCACGCAGTTCACTTTATTTAAATGTTTCACTGATATAAAATGACCCCTGAGTTGCTAGAAAAGAGATGTATACTGGCATCACTGCGAGATGACTTAAGAATCTGATGAATTGTTTCGCAGAAAAGAATCAGACTTTGCATCAGTAACACAGATCGCAAAAAAGGGGGGTTGTAACATCACAACACGGAAGGAGCATATACTTCACAAAAAAAGTGTGGAAATGTGTGTCTAGTTATATAGGGTATCTGAGCGTGCGTATAATCAGAAGTCCGACGATTTAGAGCACTGCCGTGTATGAGTATTTTGCAATATGCATCCCCGGTGGCCATGTTTGAAGTCTGAGGTGTCTGCTGGGTATTGTAGTTCATTGAAACTGAAAGTCTACAGCATTTGAATGAGGTATTAGTTACACGTGTTCAATTTAACATCTTTGTAAAAACAAAAAGTCAAGTCATCTTTATTTATATAGCGCTTTTAACAATACAAATTGTGTCAAAGCGCTTAACAGTATCAAATTGGAGGATAGAGTGTCAGTAATGTATAATAACACTCAATTTTCTAAATTTTCATTTCATTATTGAATTCAGAGATGTCATAGTCTAGCTCAGTTTAGTTTAAATAGTATCTGTGCAACCAAATCAACGATAATCGCTAGAAATTAAGTGTCCCCAACTGAGCAAGCCAGAGGTGACAGCGGCAAGGAACGTCTCGGTTATGTATGTAACCCTCGTTCCCTGAAGGAGGGAATGGAGACGTAACGTCAGTGTGACTGACTAATGGGATCTCGCCCGAGAGCCCAATCACCTTCGAGTGTTAACAAAACAAGCCAATGACAGTTGGCGTGCGTGTTTCGCCACGCGCACCCCCGCCCCGCAGTGTGGGTATAAAAGGAGAGCGCGTGCAAACGCACATCAGTTTTTCGCTTCGGAGCCGAGACTGTGTGCCCCGGCTGTACAGCGGTGGTACAGCAACTGTGGCGACGGGATGTTACGTCTCTGTTCCCTCCTTCAGGGAACGAGGGTTACATACATAATCGAGACGTTCCCTATCAGTCAGTCACGTTCGACGTAACGTCAGTGTGACTGACTAATGGGATCCCTTGGAAAACGCCACTATTGCTGACCTCTTCCAGTGCCCTGGGTTCGCCAAGGGGAACTGAACTGAGAAGCAGTAAAAGCGCACGTATCCGGTCCGTAGAGGGGAATGGCGCAGCAAGTGTGATCGACACCGAGCAGGTCCTGTGTTACTGGTCACCTGAGGTGAGTACACGGGAGGACACGGGCTCTACACAGAGATTATAGAATCTCGCAAACGTGTTAGGTGTCGCCCAGCCGGCAGCTCTACAGATGTCTGCTATCGAGGTGCCCGCGCCAATGCCCAGGAAGAAGCAACACCTCTCGTAGAATGTGCTCTTACTCCGAAGGGGCACGGCAAGCGTCGGGCCTGGTAAGCTAAGATTATAGCCTCCACTATCCAGTGGGCGAGTCTTTGTTTGGAGACAGCCTTTCCCTTCTGCTGTCCTCCGAAGCAGACAAAGAGCTGGTCTGAGGTCCTGAAGCTCTGCGTGCGGTCCACGTAAATGCGCAAGGTGCGGACAGGACAGAGCAGAGCAGAGCAATGGCCGGGTCTGCCTCCTCCCAGGGCAGCGCTTGCAAGTTCACCACCTGATCCCTAAAGGGCGTGGTAGGAACTTTGGGCACATATCCAGGCCGGGGTCTCAGGACGACGTGAGAGTTACCCGGCCCGAATTCTAGGCACGAATCGTAGACCGAAAATGCCTGCAGGTTCCCTACCCTCTTGACCGAGGCCAATGCTGTGAGGAGCACTGTCTTCAATGACAGAAACTTAAGCTCTACTGACTGCAGAGGCTCGAAGGGCTCCTCCTTCAAGGCCGTCAGGACCGAGGGGAGATCCCAAGAGGGTACCAGATGAGGGCGCGGAGGATTTAACCTCCTCGCCCCTCTGAGGAACCTGATGACCAAGTCGTGCTTCCCGACAGACTTACCGTCTACTGCATCGTGATGTGCGGCAATATCGGCAACATACACTTTGAGGATGGAGGGAGACAGCCTTCGCTCCAACCCATCTTGCAGGAAGGATAGCACGACCCTGATCGGGCATCTCCGGGGGTCTTCTCGGCAGGAAGAGCACCAATCGACGAACAGGTTCCACTTCAGCCTGTAAGCGTGTCTTGTAGACGGGCTCTAGCTGAAGTGATGGTGTTTACTACCGCTGGAGGTAGCCCACCTAGAACCTCCGCGTCCCGTCCAGGGACCACATGTGGAGATTCCACAAGTCTGGACGCGGGTGCCAGAGGGTGCCCCCTCTCTGAGAAAGGAGATCCCAAGCCAAGGAGGGGCTGTCGCGAGGAGCATCAGTTCGGGGAACCAAGTCCGTTTGGGCCAGTAAGGCGCCACCAAGAGGACCTGCTCCTCATCCTCCCTGACCTTGCACACTGTTTGTGCGAGAAGGCTCACTGGGGGAAACGCATATTTGCGTAGGCCCCGAGGTCAGCTGTATGCCAGCGCGTCCGTGCCGAGGTCGCAGTGTTGTCTGTACGGACTAGTACATGCTTGTCATGTAGCAGAGATTTGAAGCGGCGCAGAGCAAGCCATACTGCTAGCAACTCGAGGCAGTTGATATGCCACTGCAGTCGGGGCCCTGTCCAGAGCCCCGCAGCTGCGTGCCCGTGGCACATGGCACCCCAGCCCATGGCAGAGGCATCTGTTGATACAACAACATGCCTGGACACTTGCACTAGGGGCACTCCTGCCCGAAGAAAGGCAAGGTCCGACCACGGGCTGAAGGTCTGACTGCAGGACGGGGTGACAGAGACCCGGTACGTGCCGCATCGCCTTGCCCATCTCGGGACCCGGTCGTGAAGCCAATGCTGAAGCGGTCTCATATGAAGCAACCCGAGCGGCGTGACAGCGGCTGCGGATGCCATATGCCCCAGGAGCCTCTGTTTCAGTGGAACCGCCCTCTTGCGCTGGAAAGACTCCAGGCAATTCAGCATCGACTGAGCACGCTCTACTAGAGACGTGCTGTAAGGTTGACCGAGTCCAACTCCATGCCGAGAAAAGAGATCCACTGCACAGGGGAGAGTTTGCTCTTTTCCCAGTTGACCCGAAGCCCCAACCGGCTGAGGTGACTGAGCACCTTGTCCCTGTGTTCGCACAACAGCGCTTGAGACTGGGCCAGTATGAGCCAGTCGTCGAGGTAGTTGAGAACGCGAATGCCTGCTTCCCTTAATGGAACAAGGGCTGCCTCCACGACCTTGGTAAAGACACGAGGCGACAGGGATAGCCCGAAGGGGAGGACCTTCTACTGATATGCTCGCCCTTCGAACACAAAACGGAGAAATGGTCTGTGTCGAGGGAGGATCGAGACATGAAAGTACGCGTCCTTCAGGTCGATCTCTGCGAATCAATCTAGCGGACGGATGCACTGAAAAATGCGTTTCTGCGTCAACATCCTGAACGGGAGCTTGTGAAGGGCCCAGTTCAGAACACGCAGGTTCAAGATTGGTCGTAACCCACCGCCTTTCTTGGGTACAATGAAGTAGGGGGTGTAGAACCCTGACTTCATCTCGGCTGGAGGGATCGGCTCTATCGCGTCCTTCGCCAGCAGGACCGCGACTTCTGCACGCAAGACAGGAGCATCTTTGTTCAACACAGAGGTGAACCGAACGCCTCTGAACTTTGGAGGACGCCGGGGTGAACTGAATCGCGTAGCCGAGTCTGATGGTTCTCACGAGCCTGCGAGACGGCCTGGGGAGCGCTAACCAGGCCCCCAGAGACCGTACAAGCAGGACCAGGGGAGCCACCGACGTACCCGCGGTGGGGCAGCGAAGTGGAACACAGGGACCCGACTCGGAAGGCAGTGCGTCCCAGAGTGGGGTCTGAGTGCGCGGTGCAACATTTACCTGGCTCCACGGTTGGGCAGGGGGCGCAGGAGAAGGCATCGCGTCCTCGGACCGGACCCTGCTGCCCACTGGCGAAAGGAGAGGGGGACGGGGGTGTAGAGACTGTGTCTCGTGCACCGCCATCCTGGCTCTCTTGGGACCCAGAGAAAAAAGAAACTGCTCTTTTTTTGAGGTTTTGGGTACCACTGGCTGGGGAGCCAGTGGCGGAACAAAATAAAAAGGGAACAAAAGATTCTCCTCCCGGCCCTCCTCCGGGGGAAGGAGTGGTGCGGTCACCATCTCCTGAAGAGCAGGATCCAGAGACTCCGGGTCGCCCGTCTCAGGGACGCCGCTATCCCTCCACGCTACGGCCGTTGTGAAGGCGGCTGCTGGGGCCGAGCTGGAGCGGAGGTGGAGGGCGCCCTTGGCGACGAGCAGACCGCCGGGGCAGGATATGACGAAACGCCTCCGTCTGCTTCTGCGCGGCAGAGGAGGGGCCAGGTCTGTTTCGGGCAGAAAAAGGTGCCCTCCAAGACCTAGTCACCTCCTGATGCACCTCCGGGAAGAATGGAACTGGAGGCGGCTGCCGGCGACCGGCCTGCGCCCCCAGGAACCAATCGTCCAGCCTCGAGCGTTCGGGAGAAGGAGGCGACCTCCAGTGCAGCCCGACGCTCTCAGCGGCCCGGGAAAGCATAGCAGTCAGCTCTGGATATGACTCGGACAACACCACTCTTCCTGACGGAGGCACCGCAGCCGAATCATCATCTTCAGAGCCTAGCTCGCCCTCCGATGCAGCGATCGACATCCTGTCATCCGCTGGTGCTCCGAACGAGATGCTGGGCCCCGCCCTGACCGGGGATTCCAAGGGCTCCTCCGGGAACACCAGATGGTGCGATGCGCTGGAGGAGTGAGAGGCCTGCGGAGATGCACTCGACGGGGAAGCTCTCACTGTAATCCTCAGGTCACCCTGACCATGAGCCGAAGTAGCCCTCCGAGAACCGGAGGAGCTAGAACGGGGCATGGCAAGGGGGATACCCCCCCGTTTGACGAGGAGGTATCTGGAGCGCAGCATCGCGATGGTCATGTTCCCACAATGAGAACATGACGAGCGCTGCTTCAGCGTGCTGAAAGCCCAAGCACGAGACACAGCGATCGTGACCGTCAGATGAAGCCAGGAAACGACCACATCCAGAAACACACGAGCGGGAAGCCATCTTTAAAAAGACAACCGTCGCTCGTGGAGCTCTTTTAGATATTTTGCTCTTTTAGAAAGGAAACACTCTTTTAGAGAAGCACTGAAGCGCCCAGGGGAGGTCGCGGCGCGACTGCAGAATGACGAGCTGCAACACGCCGTCAGAAGCAGCAGCACTGGACAGCAACCTCCGCTGACGCGCCGTAACACCAACTGCTTCGTAGCTGTCTTGCAGACACTCTCGGAGATTCGCGCAGAATGGCTCGGCTCCGAAGCGAAAAGCTGATGTGCGTTTGCACGCGCTCTCCTTTATACCCGCACCGCGGGCGGGTGCGCATGGCAAAACACGACGCCAACTGTCATTGGCTTGTTTTGTTAACACTCGAAGGTGATTGGGCTCTCGGGCGAGATCCCATTAGTCAGTCACACTGACGTTACGTTGAACGTGACTGACTGATAGGGAACCAAAACTCCCTCTGTGACAGAATGGAGAAAAAAAAACCTTGGGAGAAACCAGGCTCAGTCGGGGGGCCAGATTGTGTAAAGGGCTTATCTGATTCCCGTGGTCTTGTCCCGATGGAGCATTTTAATTTATAATTTAATGTATTTGTTATATTTGTATTTTATTCATTATTTGAAGTTTTTAATTAATATGATTTATTCATTTTCTACAATTGTAATGTATAGTTTAATGCATTTATTGTTTCTCTGTGTATTTTTATAATATATATTTGTTTGTTTATTATCATTTAAATTTATGTCTCAGGGGCTCTCCGCTGACGATCAGGGCTGCAGACATCATCTCTTGGTGCTGATCCACCATCTGATCGGATACGGACTGAGAAACAGAATAAGAAAGAAACAGACAAATATTAGCGTAGATGCCATTCTTCTTACAATGTAACGAGTACATCGTGTGTTATGGGGAATGTTCCCGGTTCCGGTTGATCTAATTAATGCAGCCGAACAATCCTTTAACGGATTTGAATAATATAAGCATATTAGTGTGTTATGTATACGCCAGGATAAAGAGATGTGTCTTTAATCTAGATTTAAACTGACAGAGTGTGTCTGCCTCCCGAACAGTGTTAGGTAGATTGTTCCAGAGTTTGGACGCTAAATAGGAAAAGGATCTGCCGCCCGCAGTCGATTTTGATATTCTAGATAGTATCAAACGGCCAGAATTTTGAGAACGCAGCGGACGTGGAGAACTATAATGTAATAAGAGCTCGCTCAAGTACTGAGGAGCTAAGCCATTCAGGGCTTTATACAGTGGGGCAAAAAAGTATTTAGTCAGCCACCAATTGTGCAAGTTCTCCCACTTAAAAAGATGAGAGAGGCCTGTAATTTTCATCATAGGTATACCTCAACTATGAGAGACAAAATGAGAAAAAAAAATCCAGAAAGTCACATTGTAGGATTTTTAAAGAATTTATTTGCAAATTATGGTGGAAAATAAGTATTTGGTCAATAACAATATTTCATCTCAATACTTTGTTATTTACCCTTTGTTGGCAATGACAGAGGTCAAACGTTTTCTGCAAGTCTTCACAAGGTTTTCACACACTGTTGCTGGTATTTTGCCCCATTCCTCCATGCAGATCTCCTCTAGAGCAGTAATGTTTTGGGGCTGTCGCTGGGCAACACGGACTTTCAACTCCCTCCAAAGATGTTCGATGGGGTTGAGATCTGGAGACTGGCTAGGCCACTCCAGGACCTTGAAATGCTTCTTACGAAGCCAGTCCTTCGTTGCCCGGGCGGTGTGTTTGGGATCATTGTCATGCTGAAAGACCCAGCCACATTTCATCTTCAATGCCCTTGCTGATGGAAGGAGGTTTTCACTCAAAATCTCACGATACATGGCCCCATTCATTCTTTCGTTTACACGGATCAGTCGTCCTGGTCCCTTTGCAGAAAAACAGCCCCAAAGCATGATGTTTCCACCCCTATGCTTCACAGTAGGTATGGTGTTCTTTGGATGCAACTCAGCATTCTTTCTCCTCCAAACACGACAAGTTGAGTTTTTACCAAAAAGTTATATTTTGGTTTCATCTGACCATATGACATTCTCCCAATCCTCTTCTAGATCATCCAAATGCTCTCTAGCAAACTTCAGACATTTACTGGCTTAAGCAGGGGGACACGTCTGGCACTGCAGGATTTGAGTCCCTGGCGGCGCAGTGTGTTACTGATGGTAGCCTTTGTTACTTTGGTCCCAGCTCTCTGCAGGTCATTCACTAGGTCCCCCCGTGTGGTTCTGGGATTTTTGCTCACAGTTCTTGTGATCATTTTGACCCCACGGGTTGAGATCTTGCGTGGAGCCCCAGATAGAGGGAGATTATGAGTGGTCTTGTATGTCTTCCATTTTCTAATAATTGCTCCCACAGTTGATTTCTTCACACCAAGCTGCTTACCTATTGCAGATTCAGTCTTCCCAGCCTGGTGCAGGTCTACAATTTTGTTTCTGGTGTCATTTGACAGCTCTTTGGTCTTGGCCATGGTGGAGTTTGGAGTTGGACTGTTTGAGGTTGTGGACAGGTGTCTTTTATACTGATAACGAATTCAAACAGATGCCATTAATACAGGTAACGAGTGGAGGACAGAGGAGCCTCTTAAAGAAGAAGTTACAGGTCTGTGAGAGCCAGACATCTTGCTTGTTTGTAGGTGACCAAATACTAATTTTACCGAGGAATTTACCAATTAATTCTTTAAAAATCCTACAATGTGATTTTCTGGATTTTTTTTTTTTTCCTCATTTTGTCTCTCATAGTTGAGGTATACCTATGATGAAAATTACAGGCCTCTCTCATCTTTTTAAGTGGGAGAACTTGCACAACTGGTGGCTGACTAAATACTGTTTTGCCCCACTGTAAGTAATTAACAAGATTTTAAAATCTATCTGATGTTTGATAGGGAGCCAGTGCGGTGTTGATATGGTCTAATATGGGCTAATATGGTCATACTTCCTGGTTCTAGTAAGGACTCTAGCTGCTGCATTTTGGACCAACTGTAGTTTGTTGACCAAGCGTGCAGAACAACCACCCAATAAAGTGTTACAATAGTCTAACCTTGAGGTTATAAACGCATTAATTAGTATTTCTGTATTTGACGTTGAGAGCATAGCTCGCAATTTAGATATGTGTTAGGAGTTGGGACTTTCATCTATCTGTTCTTGTTTTTAGGGCCCGAGCACAGAGGTGCGAGGACCCTCTTGGAATTGCTCCGTTTATCTTTAATTTGGTTTTGTTCCCCGTTTTCCTCATTAGCTCTTTATTAGTTAATTAAGGTTAAGTCTGTTCACCTGGGTTTTTGTCATTATCTTGTTTCCTAACTAGTTTTAGTTGGCTTTATAAGCATTCAGTTTGAGTTCCACCCTTGTCGAGTCTTAAAGTTATTTTGGTGTTGTTTCTCGTGTTCCTGAACTTATTTGTATGATTAAAGATTTGAATTCATCATTCCTGCATCTCCTCGTACTCCCTGAGGGTTCAACACGTAACAATATGTTTTTGAGATGGAAAAATACAGTTTTACAGATGCTAGAAACATGGCTTTCAAATGAAAGATTGCTATCAAACAGCACAACTAGGTTCCTAACTTGTGAAAAAGAATTGACAGAGCAGCCGTCAAGTGTTAGATAGTGTTCTAGGTTATTAAATGGGGGGTTTTTAGGTCCAATAATTAACACCTGTTTTTTCAGAATTTAGCAGTAAGAAATGACTCGTCATCCAGTTTTTTATATCGACTATGCAATCTATTAGTTTCTCAATTTGGTGTGTTTCACCAGGCTGCGAAGAAATATAGAGCTGAGTATCATCAGCATAACAGTGAAAGCTAACACCATGTCTCCTGATAATATGTGTGTGTGTGTGTGTGTGTGAGCCTGATGAAGACCTGAGGGTCAAAACGTTGCTATTAATAAATTCATTTTGAGCAGCTATTTTCAGTGTGCGGATTTCAATCCTTTTGTTTTCGTTTAAATTACTTAGTTGTTCTGCACCTGAGCCCGATCTGGGTGTTTGGGATGTGCACACCTGTTTGGTAATTTTGATTCTTTCCTGATAATATCTCCCAAGGGTAACCTGTAAAGCGTGAAAAGTAACGGCCCTAGTACTGAGCCTTGAGGTACTCCATACTGCACTTGTGATTGATATGATACCTCTTCATTCACTGCTACGAACTGATGGCGGTCAGATAAGTACGATTTGAACCATGCTAAGGCACTTCCACTAATGCCAACAAAGTTTTCTAGTCTATTCAAAAGAATGTTGTGGTCGATTGTGTTGAACGCAGCGCTAAGATCCAGTAGAACTAATAAAGAGATACAACCATGATCAGATGATAGAAGCAGGTAATTTGTAACTCTAATGAGAGCAGTCTCAGTACTATGATACGGTCTAAATCCTGACTGGAATTCCTCACAGATACCATTTTTCTCTAAGAAGGAATATAATTGTGAGGATACTACCTTTTCTAGTATCTTTTACAGAAAAGGGAGATTTGAGATCGGTCTGTAATTAACTAGATCTTTGGGGTCAAGTTGTGGTTTTTTAATGAGAGGCTTAATAACAGCCAATTTGAAGGTTTTGGGGACATATCCTAATGACAATGATGAACTAATAATAGCCAAAAGAGGATCTATGACTTCTGGAAGCAGCTCTTTTAGTAGTTTAGATGGAATAGGGTCTAACATACATGTTGTTGGTTTAGATGATTTAACAAGTTTATACAATTCTTCCTCTCCTACAGTAGAGAATGAGTGGAATTGTTCTTCAGGGGATCTATAGTGCACTATCTGATGCGATACTATAGCTGACGGCTGCATGGTTACAATTTTATCTCTGATAGTATCGATCTTGGAAGTAAAGTAGTTCATAAAGTCATTACTGCTGTGCTGTTGGGAAATGCCAACACCTGTTGATGCTTTATTTTTCGTTAATTTAGTCACTGTATTGAATAAAAACCGGTGGTTATGTTTGTTTTCTTCTAGAAGAGAGGAAAAGTAATCAGATCTAGCAGTTTTTAATGCTTTTCTGTAGGATAGGGTACTTTCCCGCCAAGCTATACGAAATACCTCTAATTTTGTTTTCCTCCAGCTGCGCTCCATTTTCCAAAAGAAAGAAAGAATTGTTAAAGGGGTCATATAATGCTATATCCACTTTTACAAGTTGATTGTACTGAAATGTGTGTTGGCAGTGCCTGTACACAACCATCCTATAAATGATAAAAATCCATCTAGTGTTTTTTTTAAAATCTCCTAATATGTTTTCCCCTGTCTCAAATCGAGCTGTTTGTCTTGTGACGTCACAAGATCGGAGGCCCCTCCCACGATTGTTGATTGACAGGAGCGTTTCAACACAGACCCGCCCTGAGCGAGCTGTCATCATAGTCCGCCATTGTTGATACGCTGGAGCAGAATGGTGTCTAAGCGATCATGGTGGAATTGGGTGTAATAATGAACACAGCAGTCGTTTTGATGTTCCTAAATCAGAACCACTGAAGGCGCAGTGGCTGAGTTTTGTTTTCGAAGGGAATAGTCCCCTAGATCAACCTCAATTATTTCATGTTTGCGCAAATCATTTCTCACCAGACTGCTTTATAAACGAGGGTCAGTTTAAAGCTGGTTTTGCCAAGAAGCTGCTCCTGAAAAAAGGATCGGTACCAACTATTTGTGTTCCTGCTGCACCTCCAGAAGAAGTGAGTGTAACATTTTATTAAGCTTTATATTAATCTTTGCTAATCGCTTGCATGTTTCACCATGAATGTGGCTAAAGTTTACACTAACGTTCATTACGTGAAATCAAGTGTACAATACGGCATGTTTTCTATGTACGATGTTCTCAATATAATTCATAATCCCACGTTTGTAATGAACAATGTGTTATGGTTATTGTGTTATTATAAACTGTGCACGCTGTGGTAAATTTAACGTGGTAACAGTACATTAAAATGAATGAAAGTGTCCTCAGAAACGCCGCTGCCATTCTTCCGCCAAAAGATATCCTCAACTGTTGTCAAGGCAACACTCCACGTGTGTTGTGTCACACCCCACAGAGCAGAGGGGCGGGGTGAGCAGAGCTCATGATCATTTAAAGGTACATGCACTGAAATGGCGTGCTGAACAGAGAGCTGTTTTTGACCAGGTAAAATTCTTACAATACTAACGATAATTTTTAATTAAAGTATATTACAAACTTTTCATTTAGACCCTAAAGAATCATATTAACTTGTACAAAAATTGCATTATATGACCCCTTTAAAACATATTTAGATTAAACAATTATATTCAAGAATAATACGATATGCGTATTGTAATACTTTATCCTTTATTTATAAATTTTAGCTTTAGGGAATCAAATCCTAGAAATCCGATTTTGATCGGATTAATTGATATTAATCCAAAATGTATAGATTAATTGATATTAATCAAAATGTATAATTTATACCTTGTTAACGACTCGACCAGCGAGTATTAATACAGTATATTTTAGCAATTCTATTTGTCTCGTGGATACGATAATAAGAATTGTTGGGAAATTTATGAGCAACAGGTAACACGATCTTTGGCAAATAATTTAAGACTTGAAAATCACGGCACCAGACTATTCATTAAAAATGAATCGAGAGTTTACTTACTATTCTAGGATACAATACAAAACAAAACACATACACACACATACACACGTTATGGCAAGATAAAAGCAGTTTGAAGAAAGTTAAGCTATCTTTTCTGAGAATAAAGACGACCTTGAGACGTCACAAATAGAAGACTCGACTATCGTTATCTTTTAAAGATTCATTCAATTCAACTCAGCGAATTAGAGATTTGTTTGTTACTTGCTTTGAGTTGAGTTGAAGGCTGTTCTTCTCTCTGGATGGTTGCTGGAGGGACATCCCGGACTTTCGCACTGATGTGTCGTTGTTGCGTGACGTCACTCGGGGAATCCTCTCTACAATTGGATGGCTTCCTGGCAGCGCGCGAATGGCAAGGCTTTGAAGTTTCTTATGCGGCAGGCTTTGCAAGTTTCTTTGGTCAGACGTGGACAGGGTGTTGAAGTCCTTTGAGATGATCAGCAAGATGTTAAGTCTGTAAATGCTTCGCAGCGCGATCAGGGGGCAACGCCCAAGCTTTCAGCCAAGTTTCCTTGCAGTTTTCCACCAGTTGTTTTCACCGCTTTGCAAAGTTGGGTGTCTGTTTTTATCGGACAGATGTGAGTCCATCCTATTCACTGTCTGATCCAATCACATTGTCTCTATAGGGCGGAGCCCCGCCCAGCACGGCTTCTTTTCGTGCATACCTTATCTGCTAATAAATATGCCACATGGAGGAAATATCCTAGCAGATTTCTATAAAGTGTTATAATCATACCTTATGATGCTAAAAGTCAACATTCATCCTTATCACCTTATTGCAATCAAAATAATGTTTAATTCAATATCAAACATGAGGTATTTGTCATATCGAATACCTATAATTTTACCTACTAAACGGGTTAAGTCATAGATTAAAATATCCTAAGTTCTAATAACCACAGCAAGATAAACAAAACATAAAATATCACATTCATATATATATATATATATTGTCTCTTGAGTATATTGCTTTAATAGCAGCAGTCTTTTCTTGATTGTCCTTTTAAAGATCCTCTGTGTGACTAGAGTTTCTTTGTTGTACGAGCAAAAGAGGCGCGCATCCTCTTGGAATGCAGTGAAGAAATGGAGTCATTATGAGGTCACCAGGATGACCGTGGTATAGGTTTGTTGAGGTCTGGTCGACGTATATCTGTCTTTCCTTGTTGATACCATCATTGAATTATGGTCAAAAGCAGCCAGGGGATTCAGGGAGGGTCTGTGCTGGAGCATGTCCAGATCCCACGTGCTTTGTACTGTCTGTTTATTCGACTTTATTTATGGTAAACTGGTCAGGAACAACATTGAAGATTCTGTTCTTCAAAGGATGGCCAGATGTTCTTCTCCCAGCTTCGTGGGTCTCATGAGATGATAAGGAGAACAGACAGGAAGCTAGTCAGATACTTTGGGCGTTGTGTTGGTCATTTGTAAAATTTTATGACACAGCGTGGAGGGAGGACTCAGGAATGTTCTTGAGTTAAGATTATGCGTGTGCGTTCTTTTCGACCAGGTTCTACAGTAAGCTAAAACAAACTTGACGTGTATGTTGTAATGAAGCGTTAGGCGTCAGCATTGAAACCAAATATTTGTCTTTATCTTAAGGAAAAAGTCAATCAGGTCCTGCTGCTGGTGTCTGAATATCCAGTCGGTCTTCATCATGAAATTATGAACCCGTCATCACCGCATTCTGAAGAACGTGAGTTGTGTTAGACAGGGTGCTTCCTTATGTTTATTGAGTTATCTGCCTCTGCATGTTGAGCGTGAGCAGTATTTTAACAGACTGTTACCTCGCGCTTATATTTCATCATGAACTTTGTAAGCGGGAGGGCCTTGTAATAATACATTAAACATTTGATGAGTCAGTCAATTGCGCATCCAGAGTTTTATCTTACTGCGGCGCTATAATACATTTTCTGCAATGGTTGTACTTTTTACAATGCTTCAAATCGGGTCTGGCTTGTTTTACGAGCATACGCTTGTTTGCCAAACTAGGTGAATCATTCTTCAATCACGGTGAGTAATGGCTTCTTCTCCTGCTATTGTTGTTTGCACTGTTTGCCACATGTACAGTTTATCCCTCTCTGTCAGCGACAAGGGATTCATATGTGATAAATGCAGGGAAATAGTTAGGCTGACAGAGAAGATTTCAGAATTAGAGACATGCATCCAAACTTTAGTTGAGGACAGTAAGAATGTGAGGGCTGTAGATACTGCTTTGGATGCAGCTAGCTCAGGGAACCCGTGCAGCAGGGCAACTGAGTGACTGTGAGGCGTTCCGATCAAAACATCAAACAGCAGAGCGATGATATCTCAGATCATTATCTAGTTTCGTGTATATTCCATATAGCTAAAGCTGTAAAGCCAACTCCTTGTTACAAATATGGTAGAACCATCACTTCTACCACAAAAGACTGCTTTATAAATAATCTTCTTGATTATCTCAGTTCCTCAGCATATCCAATAGCTCAGAACAACTTGATGATGTAACAGAAACTATGGACTCTCTCTTTTCTAGCACTTTAGATACAGTTGCTCCTTTACGCTTAAGGAAGATTAAGGAAAAGAGACCAACACCGTGGTATAATGAGCACACTCAATGAGCACACCTAAATAGAGCAGCCCGGAAAATGGATCGCAACTGGATAAAAACAAAATTAGAGGTATTTCGTATTGCTTGGCGGGAAAATACTCTCACCTACAGGAAAGCCTTAAAAACTGCTATATCTGCTTACTTTACGTCTCTTTTAGAAGAAAACAAACACAACCCCAAGTATTTATTCAATACAGTGGTTAAATTAACAAAAAATATAACACCAGCAGGTGCAGACATTACCCAGCAGCACGGTAGTAATGACTTTATGAACTACTTTACTTCCAAGATCGAAACTATTAGAGATAAAATTGTAACCATGCAGCTGTCAGCCACAGTATCGCTTCAGATAGTGCACTATAGATCCCCTGAGGAACAATTCCACTCATTCTCTTCTATTGGAAATGAAGAATTGTATAAACTTGTTAAATCATCTAAACCAACAACATGTATGTTAGACCCTGTTCCATCTAAGCTCTTAAAGGAACACTCCACTTTTTTTGGAAATAGGCTCATTCTCCAACTCCCCCAGAGTTAATAAATTGAGTTTTACCGTTTTGGAATCCATTCAGCTGATCTCTGGATCTAGCGATAGCACTTTTAGCATAGCTTAGCATAGATCATTGAATCCGATTAGACCAGTAGCATCGCGTTCAAAAATGACCAAAGAGTTTCGATATTTGTCCCATTTAAAACTTGACTCTTCTGTAGTTATATCGTGTACTAAGACCGGCAGAAAATGAAAAGTTGCGATTTTCTAGGCTGATATGATTAAGAACTATACTCTCATTCCGGTGTAATAATCAAGGAACTTTGCTGCCGTACCATGGCGCAGCAGGTGCAGTGATATTACGCAGCGCCTGAAAGCAGTCCCCAGCCAGGTACCCAGTTATAATATAGCTGGGGACTGCTTTCAGGCGCAACGTAATATCACTGCGCCATGGCACGGCAGCAAAGTTCCTTGATTATTACCGAATGAGAGTATAGTTCCCAGCCAAATCGGCCTAGAAAATCGCATATTTTCATTTTCTGCCGGTCTTAGTACACGATATAACTACAGAAGAGTCAAGTTTTAAATAGGACAAATATCGAAACTCTTTGGTCATTTTTGAACGCAATGCTACTGGTCTAATCGGATTCAATGATCTATGCTAAGCTATGCTAAAAGTGCTATCGCCAGACCCGGAGATCGGCTGAATGGATTCCAAAATGGTAAAACTCAACTTATTAACTCTGGGGGAGTTGGAGAATGAGCCTATTTCCAAAAAAAGTGGAGTGTTCCTTTAAAAGAGGTGCTTCCAGAAGTAATAGATCCTCTTCTGAATATTATTATCTCATCATTGTCATTAGGATATGTCCCAAAAACCTTCAAATTGGCTGTTATTAAGCCTCTCATTAAAAAAACACAACTTGACCCCAAATAATTAATTAATTACAGACCGATCTCGAATCTCCCTTTTCTGTCAAAGATATTAGAAAAATGTAGTATCATCACAACTATGTTCCTTCTTAGAGAAAAATTATATATGTGAGGATTTCCAGTCAGGTTTTAGACCATATCATAGTACTGAAACTGCTCTCATTAGAGTTACAAACAACCTGCTTGTATCATCTGATCGTGGTTGTATCTCTCTATTAGTGCTACTGGATCTTAGTGCCGCGTTTGACACTATCGACCACAACATTCTTTTAAATAGACTAGAAAATTATGTTGGCATTAGAGGAAGTGCACTGGCATGGTTCAAATCGTACTTATCTGACCGCCATCAATTTGTGGCAGTAACTGAAGAGGTATCATACCAATCACAAGTGCAGTAGGGAGTACCTTACGGCTTAGTACTTGGCCCCTTACTCTTCAGGCTTTACATGTTACCCTTGGGAGATATCATTAGGAAACATGGTGTTTGCTTTCACTTTTATGCTGATGATACCCAGCTCTATATCTTTGCGACCTGATGAAACTTACCAATTTGCAAAACTAACGGAATGTATAGTTGATATCAAAAACTGGATGACTAGCAATTTCTTACTGCAAAATATTTTGTTAATTATTGGACCAAAAACTTTTGCATGTAATAACTTAGATTACTGTCTAATACTTGATGGCTGCTCTGTAAATTCTTCATCATCAGCTAGGAACCTAGGCGTACTTTTTGATAACAATCTTTCCTTTGAAAAACATGTTTCTAGCATTTGAAAAACTGCATTTTTCCATCTTAAAATTAAATCTAAATTACAACCTATGCTCTCAATGTCAAATGCAGAAACATTAATTCATGCGTTCATGACCTCGAGGCTAGATTATTGTAATGCTTTTTTGGGTGGTTGCTCTGTACGTTTAATAAACAAACTCCAGCTGGTACAAAATAAAGCAGCTAGAGTTCTTACTAGAACCAGGAAGTATGACCACATTAGCCCGATTCTGTCAACACTGCACTAGCTCCCTATTAAACATCGTATACATTTTAAGATCTTGCTAATTACCTATAAGGCCCTGAATGGTTTGGCACCTCAGTATTTGAGTGAGCTCTTATCGCAATATAGTCCTTCACGTCCGCTGCGATCTCAAAACTCTGGCCATTTGATAATACCTAGAATATCAAAATAAACTGCGGGCGGGAGATCGTTTTCCTATTTAGCGCCCAAACTCTGGAACAATCTACCTAACACTGTTCGGGAAGCAGACACACTCTGTCAGTTTAAATCTAGATTAAAGACCCATCTCTTTAACCTGGCTTACACATAATACACTATTGCATTTCTATAATTCAAGTCCGTTAAAGGATTGTTAGGCTGCATTAATTAGGTCAACCGGAACCGGGAACACTTCCCAAAACACCCAATGTACTTGTTACATCGTTAGAAGAATGGCATCTACGATAATATTAGTCTGTTTCTTTCTTATTCTGAGGTCACCATAGCCACCCAGATCCAGACTGTATCCAGATGAGATGGTGGATCAGCACCTAGAGATGACCTCTACAGCCCTGAACGTCAGCGGAGACGAGGACAACTAGATGAGCTCAGAGACTGATCCCCAGTGAAGACCCTGTCTCCTAGACGGCCATCGGGACAAGACCACAGGAACCAGATGAGTCCTTTGCACAGTCTGACTCTGCTTTAGCCTAGATTTAAACTGCTGATTTTGTCTGGCCAGGGGAGAATGACACTATTTCGACAAACTCTTTCCACGTCTAAATACTGTAAAGCTGATATAAAGCCACCCAGCTTTATATCGAGCTGATGTAAAGCTGCTTTGACACAATTTGCATTGTTACAAGCGCTATACAAATAATAGTGACTTGACTTGACTAGTGACTAGAAAAGTAATAAAGTAATCAATTGTAATCAGTTACCAGAGCTAGGTAGTAGCTGATTACATGTAATCTGGATTACATAATCAGATTCCAAAAAATTAAGTACTTGTAATCAAAGAAAGTTACATTTTAAAATACTCATAATCAGACTACAGTTACTTTTTTATGGATTACATGATTACATATTATTCACACAATAGTAATAAATTATTCATAAATCATTGATTCTCCCTAATTTCTCTTTCTCATCTTTTAAATTTTCCTTTCTAAAATAGCCTACCAGCTATATACATATTGTATGTGTATATAGTCCAGTTTTGTGGACATTCATACAAAGATCAGTCATTAGTCAGGTGGCGACTGCATTTGACCACTGGATTTACAAAATTCATTTCAGGTTTAAAAAGGGTTTCAAGATTGCATCAACTACTGTTGAACACATTCATGTTTATTTGAATTATTACTCTGTAGGTTTTTTAACCATGTATTATTAATTATAACTAATTACAATGCACATATTCACGTTATTTCTTATTTACATGCAATGCAGGCATTCCAAAACTTTTTGTCATCTAAACCTTATTCACCAAATATATTTGCTTTAAGTACCCCTTAGATTTTAAAATAAATATTTCAATAATTAAGTAACACATTTGCATGCTCACGTTTTCTTTGATGTTGATTAATGATCACATTGCATGCAGGTAAATAAAGATATTTCATCTTTTTTTAGTAAGTGTTTAATTTAAAACAAAGACTATAGAAATGCAAAGATGGTTCTCTCCTATACTTATGAATGGGAGAAACTGCAATGCGCAATATGGAGGAATAGTCCCACCTTCTAAATGAAAGAGCCAAATTTCCCATAGAAACCAGACTAGACCAGCCAATGCATATGCGCAGTCAAAAGCACGTTATGACTCCGCATGCGCATAGGCTGGTCTAACCTTAAAAATAAGCTTTTTAAATGCTATTTGAGGATAAGAAACAACATTCATGGAGCAATTAATTTCAGATTTTTGTTGCTGATTTGACATAATGTAATTCAGGATTCCCCCATTCATTAAGATAGGTATTGTACAAGCTGCCCAGAGGTGTTGTAAATTAAATAAAAAAAAAACACAAAAGGCCTATTTCTCTCAAATATTGTTCACAAATTAAATATTTTTATTGACCTGCATTCCATGTGATCATTAATCAACATCAAAGAAACCGTGAACATGTAAATGTGATACTTAATTACTGAAATATTTATTTTTAAATCTCAGGGGTACTTAAAGCAAATATATTTGGTGAAAAAAAAGTTTTGGAATGCCTGCATGTAATTACATGTAACTAAGAAATAACGTGAATATGTGCATTTTAATTAGTTATAATTAATAATGTTACTATGGTTAAAAAACCTACAGAGCAATAATTCAAAAATGAATGTGTTCATCAGTAGTTGATGCAATCTTGAAACCCTTTTTAAACCTAAAATGATTTTTGTAAATCCAGTGTTCAAATGCTGTCGCCACCTGACTAATGACTGATCTTTGTGTGAATGTCCACAAAACTGGACCATATATACAGTGAGGAAAATAAGTATTTGAACACCCTGCTATTTTGCAAGTTCTCCCACTTAGAAATCATGGAGGGGTCTGAAATTGTCATCGTAGGTGCATGTCCACTGTGAGAGACATAATCTAAAAAAAAAAATCCAAAAAGAAATGCAAAGATGGTTCTCTCCTATACTTATGAATGGGAGAAACTGCAATGCGCAATATGGAGGAATAGTTCCACCTTCTAAATGACAGAGCCATATTTCCCATAGAAACCTGGGGTACGTTCAAGCTCAAACCGGTGCGCAACGTTTTGCTATGGTTTCCGGGTCGAACAACATGTTTCCTGGAAATGGTGTGCAACGGGGTTTGAGATATGTTTTCTCATCAGCAACAACATGTATATAAACCACGCCAGATTAAAGAGGCAGCTCGCACAATGGGTTCAAGTAAAGTCGTTTACAAATGTGTCTGCTGCAGTTCAGAATACGCAACAATTTAAGATATTAGAAGACATGTTTGTCGTAAGAATTGTATAGTAAACAATATAACATATCAACAAGATGATGTAGTTGTTTATATTTTTAGCTTCATTGCAAGGCAAGTTTATTTATATACCAAATATCATACACAATGCTAATTAAGTGATTTACATAAGAATGGATGCCAAGGGCAGTGACTGTAACATTGAACATATTTTGCAGTATTAAACATGTACTTATATCGATTTCATCAGGCTCCGAAAATTCTTAAAAAAGAACACAAAGAATGACCTCATTAGCGGCCATAGTTGCAACTCTTGCGTCATCAGAACAGGGTGTTCAACGCACCACCGTTTCCATTTAAAAAATATTTTGCAAAGTTTTGAACGCAGCCCTGACTAGACCAGTCAATGCACATGTGCAGTCATAAGCACGTTATGATTCTGCATGCACATTGGCTGGTATAGCCTGAAAAATAAGCTTTTTAAACACTATTTGAGCATAAGAAACAACATTCATGGGGCAATTAATTTCAGATTTTTGTTGCTGATATGACATATGGAATTTAATTGTGAGTTTATCAAGCAGTTTTTGAGATTTCAGGATTCCCCCATTCATTAAGATAGGTCTTGTACGAGCTGCCCGGAGGCATTGCAAATATGGCCGCTGAGTGAAGAAACTTTCCTCGAAAGGGAGTTTGTTTTAAAATGATTTATTCTCATTAAATTTTTTTATGATTTAATTAATTGTGAGCTTTTCATTAAACTCACAACCTCCCTGCAGTTCCTTTACGAACCGTAGTTTGGGAAACCTTGATGTAATATAATGTTTAATGCACTTCATGTTGTAAATTACAATGAATGGAACGAGTTTTCTTACTCTGCATTTTTTTACATCATTATGGTACAAGATAATGCTATTTAAATCAATTTGATTAACGAGTTAGATCAAAAGTAATCTAAAAGTAATCTGATTATATTACCTAAAATGTGTAATCTAACGGATTATGTTACTGACTACAATTTTTGTCATGTAATCTGTAATGAGTAACGGATTACAATTTTTAAGTAATCTACCCAGCTCTGTCAGTTACATTACTTTTTTAAAGTAATTGAAATAGTTACACTACTTATTAGATTTGAAATAGGGTAACTTGTAATCTATAACCTATTACATTTCCAAATTAAGTTTCCCAACGATGTGCATAAAATAATTTCATTAGGGTCTTGGCTACAGCTAAATGATAAAACAAACTTAAGGATGTTGTGGTTGGTCTGGTCTGTGAAAGCTGTGTGCGTACGTGAGAGAGTTTGAAAGATTTTTTTTTTAGTTTAAAGGTGTGATTTCACTACAAAATATAAGCATTCTAACTTAGAAACAATCTAACTTACAAACAAAAATCACATTTTGATGAGAAAGCAGATATGGTATATACAGTGGGGCAAAAAAGTATTTTGTCAGCCACCAATTGTGCAAGTTCTCCCACTTAAAAAGATGAGAGAGGCCTGTAATTTTCATCATAGGTATACCTCAACTATGAGAGACAAAATGAGAAAAAAAAATCCAGAAAATCACATTGTAGGATTAAAAAAAAAAATTTTTTAAAGAGTTGAAAGTCCGTGTTGCCCAGCGACAGCCCCAAAACATTACTGCTCTAGAGGAGATCTGCATGGAGGAATGGGCCAAAATACCAGCAACAGTAAGTCTTGTGAAGACTTACAGAAAACTTTTGACCTCTGTCATTGCCAACAAAGGGTATATAACAAAGTATTGAGATGAAATTTTGTTATTGACCAAATACTTATTTTCCACCATAATTTGCAAATAAATTCTTTAAAAATCCTACAATGTGATTTTCTGGATTTTTTTTTCTCATTTTTTCTCTCATAGTTGAGGTATACCTATGATGAAAATTGCAGGCCTCTCTCATCTTTTTAAGTGGGAGAACTTGCACAATTGGTGGCTGACTAAATACTTTTTTGCCCCACTGTAAATTAAGATTTTTTTTTATTGATTAATATGATTTACAAGGTTATGTATTTATAAAATAATTTTTCATGTACTCACTGGTTACTGTATACATACTCAAGAGAAATGCATAACCTCAGTTGTTTTAATCAATCTAAAGTCTTTAGTCTGTCATTATCAGTGGTGGAAAGAGTACTGAAAATTTGTACTCAAGTACAAGTACTGTTACATTGCTGAAATAATACTCAATTACAAGTAAAAGTAATGGTGCCAAAACAGTACTTAAGTAAAAGTACAAAGTACTCGTCTCAAAAACTACTCAGAGTACTAGTTACTAGTTACTTTTTAGCTGGTGATATTTAATGAAAAAAAAAATATTCATTCATATCAAAGATCTATCTGGATAATAGCTACTTTGAACAAAATCCACTTTTATCTTATTGACTGAAATTAAATATTGGATATTGAATACTCCACCTCTTGCTCATAGCAGATTCATGTTTGGATAGGAGTGGCTAAGAATATCTGTTTGTTACGTCTGACATCACGCTTCACCAATTCTGGGTCCTAACGCTCTGCCAGACACCCCCAAAAAACACCAAACTGTGCTAATATACACACACGATGTCATGTAATACTGAAAAATTATAACCCTAACCTTTATTTCCATACTGAAATCCCAGATGGCCAGACAGTGATTCAGCTAAAATATTAGTGTCTGGGACACTGTGAGCACGGAGACTGTAGTGTGCACAGCAAATTTTTAAATGCTTAGCTTAAATATGTAATGTTAATTAAATAGTGCTCATAAATGGTTGTTGAGATAGTATTCTCAAGTGAAATAAGTAGAGGCATGGACCCGGAAACAGCAGTCCTTACGTCACGACTTAACAAGAGGATTCTCCCCAAGCCATCAAACTGACGTTATCAGAGCGAGAACGCCATTCCAGAGTGGAAGCAAATTTTTCAGTTTTTTATTAAAGATTACGACTGCAGACAATTTTTTTCCCCAGTGTATTGCACGGTTAAATTGTTCACCACAAGACTAGTAATGTGCATTAAAAAGTTGTTTCATGACAACTAATCATTTTCAATACCATTGGCAAAACTACAACATACTGTATACTGCCATATAGATATTTTAATATTTAAAAATATTTCTAAAAAGACATTCGCTTTATATGATGAACAGCTTTTAATATAGGCCTTCATGTACATACATATAAATATTGATCAATTACCATTACAAAAATGTAAATCTTAAACATTTGCTCATTCTGTGTATATGTATAAATCAGACAAATATCCCATTCCAAAACATTTCTAGCATAAACTTACATTGTAAAGAAATTAAAGGTCCATCTTTGATTGTTGGAAGACTTTCTGGTGCATTTCACGTACAGACAATAAAATTTCCAGTAGCATTTCCATCGGTCAGGCGTGGATCTATTCTGAATGGTTGATAACTTTCGACAAAGTCTAATCTAGGAGCAAAGAGAAATAATTTCTACTTTAAAAGCACTGAGAGATCGCGATAGCACACAGTCTGCGCACAATATCACAGTGAGAGGACAAGCAGTTCATTTGTATAAATTAGGCCTATTTGAAAGCTCGCATCCAGTTTTCTGTGACTACATGACTGTTCTCATGTTACAATACAGCGCTCGCCACATTTGCGTGGAAATGATTAAAACTATGCGGAATACCTGCAATCCCGCGCGGATATTCAGACTCTGTAACTGACAGGAGGCTGATGCGTGTCAAACTCGCTGTCGGAGAGGATGTGTATCGGTGTATATACGGTAGATACTGTGGAGAATGAGTAATGGAACCGTGTCAGATAGTTAAATATCGATATCAAAATATAGATATTTATGATAACGCTACCATGTAGTTTGTTTCTCCAAACTTTGAGTCCATAAATTACGCTGTGCTCCCTCACTGTTCGATCAGCTGCTCTTCACCTGCTGCAGCGGCGGCTTTTCCCGGGACCCGGTTCAGTTATCAGGGCTTTTATTGGTCCGTTTACGATCGGATATCTTTATTGGCTACTGAAGTTTCGTGAAAGGTTTGAATATCAATTCAAATTGTGGGCGTACTCAGTAACGAACTATGATTTTAAAAGTAATGAAGTAGATTATTTTGCTTAATTTGTACTTAAGTACAAGTAAAAGTACAGCTTTAAAAATATACTAAAAAAAGTACAAGTACCCGAAAAAACTACTCAATTACAGTAAGGTGAGTAGTTGTAATTCGTTACCTCCACCACTGGTCATTATAATATCTTAAAAGAAAAGTCTTTCATACATTCTATTTTCATGGACTCTGTTACACAAGTGGTTGTGAATCCTACATGAAAGCTAAAAAAAATAACTTTTAAACTATTTTTAACAGCAATATTGAACTTTACACATATTTTACACATAGTTAACATCTTAACACATCTGTATCAGTAAGATATTGATGTCATCACAAACCATCAGACACATCAGCTTGGGGTGATAAAATGTACTTATCGAATATTTGATTGTTTCTTATATCAATTATTTGATTAAATCTTAGTAAAATAAAACTATAAAGACCCGGTTAAAAAAAATATGTTAAAAAATAAATATGTTGCATTTAAACAGCATGGTTAATAATACAATTTTTAAAAATGAGAAAGGAAGTCTAATCTGTTGTAAAGATTCTGTGAGACATTTGTAGCATCTTGTATAAGAAGTACTTTTGTTGCAAACAACATTATGACAACTAATTCATAAAGAAAAATATCTGTAAGTGTCTTGAGTTAATCAGAGGATAATATCCCTGCTTCTAATCATCGCCATGGTTTTAGGTTTGACAGATCTAAAAATCTACAAAACGTATTTGTTAAAAATGAAAGTTATATCATTGTTTAATCATACTGCTTTTGTCATCTTGTAGAGATACCCAGTGTGATTCTAAAAGTTTTTATTTGTAAAAGGTTTGTATGAGACATCATAAAAGTCTATATATTTAACCATGCGTGTGTGTGTGTTTTCGTGCCTGTTTGTGTTTGCAGTGTATGTTTGTGTTGAGGCTTGAAAAATCTAGGTGTGAATAAAAATAATAAATGTAACTAAAATGAACAGTAACAAACACTTTATTTTAGGGTCTCTTAACTAGTTGCTTTTTAGCATGCATATTACTAGAATATTAGCAATTTATTAGTACTAATTAAGCACACATTAATGCCTTATTCTATATGACCTTATTCTACTTCCCTAATCCTACCCAATACCTAAACTTAACAACTACCCTACTAACTATTAATAAGCAGCAAATTAGGAATTTATTGAGGGAAAAGTCGTAGTTAATAGTGAATAAGCGTTCCCTATTCTGAAGTGTTACCAAATTAACTAAATTAACTCAAATTAAACAACATTTTCCTACAGCATAGACTATCTTATTAAAAACAATCACCTTGACCCTCCCTATTTATTTATTTTACCTTGTTGTTATTGTCTTTTCTCTATCTAGAAGGTAGAAAAAGGTTCAAAAGGCTACACATCCTTTGACCCCACCATTGAACTTTTGCCTAAACTTTTGACAAAGTTCACACTCGCAGGTGCATGCCATAAAATAGATTCAATGGTTATCCTTTGATCACTGAACATCTTAGAAAAATGATACTGTATGTTTTGATCACTGAACTTTACCTGACACACCACAAAACTTCACAATGCCAGATCCCACAAAACTCATTAGATTGCAAATGAGTCGCAACCCTAGGAACATCTTTAGATGTTTTACAACCTTTTGAAAAACAGTACGGCGATATGAACGCATCAGTAATCATTCATCCCAGACACCCATCGCCATTCTTGTTTCGTTGCGCTGTGCGAGACGAGATATTTGCATTTCATAGTATGTTGTAAAAGTTTAGACATTGTATGTCTGTTTCAACTGATAGATAACACACCACAATTGTTACGGCAAGAAAATCAAAGAGGAATACTGTGTTGATTTTATTACGCGGTATGAAACAAAAACATTTGCTTTTATTCCTGTTAAATATTCGTACGTGCATACGTGTGTTTTAACTAACAGTCTGAAAATCTTGCGGCAAGAAAATCAAAGAGGGATCCTGTCTTGATTTATTACGCGGTATGAAACAAAAACATTTTGCTTTCATTCCAGGTAAATATTTGTGCGCACATTCGTTTGTTTTAACTGATATAGCACGCTAGAAGTTAAGATTTACAAAAATCAAAGACCGATTAAAGGAATTATGCTTCTAAATTATGTGTGAATAACTACACTAAAATATAATTAAACAAAACAAACAACATTTTTCCTGTGGCTTAGAGGTGATTGTTTAGAAGAAAACTTGTGTAACCTAATTTTTAAAGTGAAAAAAAGTCTGGGTTATATAGCACGCCAGAAGTCTTAAGCTTGACAAAAATGCAGGGAGCTCAGGAGGCCATGGCGGTGCAGGGAGCACAGGGGGCAATGGTGGAGCTGGGAGCTCTGGAGGCCATGGCAGGTGGTCTTCATGGCCGTGGCCTCGGTCCCCTCCACCCGGCCACTACAGCTGGAATCCTACTACCCCCCCAAAAAATTCCTTGGGGGAACTTACGGGCTCCGGGGCCCTCCGTGGGCTAAACACAAGAACAGGAAGCCCTCTCCGTGGCTAGGCTCGGAATCTGAGGTCCTTTACTGGGCATGATGGAAGATTCACAGCCCTCCTTGGTCTGAACGTGGAGTCAGGGGCCCTCACAGGGTTAACTCAGGAACCGCTTCCACTTCTGCGACAGGAGAGGCAGGCGGCTGGGAATGGCCTCCGCGGCCATAACTAGAGGAACCGCCTGCCCCAGATGAGTCTCCATGGACAAGACCGACAAGACTAAAACTGTTCCTGTGGACACAACAAGACTTTAAAATGACTCTGGTCAGGGGCTGGAGCCTGCACTGGACTCTGGTCAGGACACTGGGAACGGCACTCCTGGCCGTGACTATGGAACTGGATGCTCTGGACGGCCAGCTGGCTTGAGGGAGCCACAGCCGGCGAGTGTGAGTGAGCGGCGGCCCGCGGGCTTGGGTTAGCCACAGCCGGTAGGCTGGACAGGTGATCGGCCGACAGACTTGACCGATGAGCGGCCGGCGGGCTTGGGGTAGCCACAGCTGGCGGACTTGACAGACGAACGGCCGGCAGACTTGACTGAAGAACAGCCAGCGAACTTGACTAATGATCAGCCACAAGAGGACACAAGAGGGCAGGAAACACACGACAGAGGACTGACAGTTATGTAAAGTTTAGGAAGAAAATATTTTAACTAAGAAAAAAAAATAATAATAAAAAACAGGTATGTTTATCATGTAGAATGTGAATGTGGCTTCAAACTGATGTTCAGGATGAAATTAGAGAAAAGACAATAACAACAAGGTGAAATAAATAAATAAAAGTTTCTTCTAAACAATCACTTCTAAGCCACAGGAAAAAATTTTGTTTGTTTTGTTTTATTTTATTTTAGTAGCATAATTCCTTTAATTATGCTTTAATCTTGTGTTCCTTTAAGGACACAAGATTAAAGGAATAGGTCAATTAAGTGTGAGTAACTGAATAAAATAAAATAAAACAACCTTTTCCTGTGGCTTAGATGTGATTGTTTAGAAGAAAACTTGTATAGGCTAACCTAATTTTTAAAGTGAAATGCTTTAGGATGAACGGTGAATGTTTTTCATCAATTAAGAAATGTCAAAGATTTATTAAAAATAACTTTGTTCTAATGTTAAAAACATTATTTAGTTTAATTATTTTACCACACATTTACATCTATCTTTACATTGGTCTCTCTTCCGGTTTAGTGGGTGTGGTTTGGGCCGGACGTACGTTGATTCTGAAATTGTCAGCGGCGTATGAGGATGTATGTGCTGGATCAGCGCAAGATTCTTGGTTCTTTTTATTTTGTTTAACTTTTCTAACTTTTGACAAACGTTAGCTTTTCCTAAAATTGTAATGTTAGACTACAACATTTTGACAACCGCCATATTGTTTTAACGATAGCCTCTATTTTATTTTATTTTTTAGATCACGTTAAGATGTTCAGTAGCTACTTTTTATTTCATTTTATAACTTCTAATGTTAGACTACAAGATTTTGACAAGTATCTTATGCGGTTGTTTTAACGATCGCCTCTGATACTTTTTGTTTTAGATCGCGGTAAGATGTTCAGTAGCTACTTTTTATTTTATTTTCTAACTTGTAACAAACTAGTTTTAAAATTGTTTAACAACACTTAAATGATCGTCTTGACTTGTTTTTACTGTTTTCTGGAAAAACAGTCATTACATTGCTCATATTAAATGTATGTTAGATGTGTTTTCCCGCGGGTCCTTAAAAAGTCTTAAAAGGTCTTAAATTTACTTTATCAAATTTAAGGTCATAAAAAGTCTTAAATTGTCTTAATTATGATTTCAAGAGGTCTTAAATTTGGGTACAGACCAGAATCGAGATACAGCTTAATGTTACGATTAAACTTCAAAAGGCTATAAATAAAATATGAGCGCTGCACGGTTCAAAGTCCGGTGCTGCGCTGCTTTGTGTTCTGGCGTTGCATGAAACCGTTCGAAAGTGCCTCCTGCTGGCAGAGAATGAATGTGCATGTTCAATAAGGCTGTTGTGAGTAGCCGGAGGCTGTAGTTTCAGAACTGGATTTCTAGGACCCTATAGTTTTTTTGTTTGTTTGTTTTTTAATTATTTTATTTATTTATTTTTTGCATGTATGTATTGTGTCAGGTCTTCCAGACAGTTCTATCAAACCTTTACAATTAATCCAGAACGTGGCAGCGAGATTAATTTTTAATTCAAATTCTTTAAAAAAAAAAAAAAAAAAAAAAATTGACACTAGCTTTTCTAATCTTTTTGCATTCCGTTTACTTTTTATTTATTATACAATTAACAAAAGCAAAAAAGGCCTCTAACACTAGCTTGCTCTATTCTTTTTCTATTCTATGCTTTCTTTTTATTTATTATATAATTTAAAAAAATCTCTTGCTACATGTACTGAGTTAGGCGAAATGAGACTTGTTATAGTACTTGCATATCATTGGTCTTTTGTTGATTTCGATTGCTTCCATTGTCCTCATTTATAAGTCGCTTTGGATAAAAGCATCTTCTAAATGACTAAATATTAGTGGCTCATACTATTTTATAGCACTTGGTATTCAATTCTGTATATTATTATTTTTAAGGAATTATGTAGTTATTTAATTCTATACACTTAATTATTGTCCTAACCAACTCCTAACTCTAAACATTTAACCTAATTTATTTCAATATTCAATATATTCTGGTTTAAAATTCAGTTTTCTTGGAAAGAAGACTTGTGTCTGTGCGAGACTTCAGTTAATTAGCTGCAGCGCTTCACGTCTGATGTGCTGTTTGTTTGCATCTGTTTGTTTGATGTTTGAATCAGGTCTCCTCCGTTGGAATAGATGGTGCTGTCCCAAAAAATAGGGTCCTATGCAGTCCTAGAACTGCAGCCTCCAGTATTACAGGAACATTGGGTTGTTTTTGTTCAGACCAATGCAAAAATCGACCCATGTTTTTACCCTGCAAACACGCAGAGCTGTAAATGTGAACTGGTGGATCGATAAGGAGATAATTCATTATAAAAATCTAAACACTAAAATGTGTTTGTATGTTATTTAATTAATATGTGACCCTGGACCACAAAACCAGTCTTAAGTGTCAATTTTTCAAAATTGAGATTTATACATCATCTGAAAGCTGAATAAATGAGCTTGTTAGGATAGGACAACATTTGGCCGAGATACAACTATTTGAAAATCTGGAATCTGAGGGTGCAAAAAAAATCTAAATATTGAGAAAATCGCCTTTAAAGTTGTCCAAATGAAGTTCTTAGCAATGCATATTACTAATCAAAAATTTACTTTTGATATATTTACAGTAGGAAATTTACAAAATATCTTCATGGAACATGATCTTTACTTAATGTCATAATGATTTTTGGCATAAAAGAAAAATCAATCATTTTGACCCATACAAAGTATTGTTGGCTATTGCTACAAATATACCCCAGCGACTTAAGACTGGTTTTGTGGTCCAGGGTCACATATAATAATTCATTGATAATTGTTTAAATTAATATAATTAATACTTTTGACTCATCCATTTTCTTAAAAAATGGTTTAAAGGCTGAAATGTTAAGTGTATAATTTTATAAAACTTTTTGTTTCGTGAAAACTTCTATCTAAACTGTAAATCATGCTTTTTACATTCATTTTACAGTTTACCATAGACATTGCCCTACCCTGCTCATATTGTCATGAATCCGGGTCCACGATGCTCCCTCTCACCACCAGAGGTCACTGTCTCCCGGATTCAATTCCCCAAACTCCACTCACCTCATTATTGTTTCATTTGCCCCAGCTGTGTTCCTGATTGCTGTCCCTTCTTAAGCTCCCTGTGTTTTCTGTTCTGCTCTCGTTCGTCTCACTTTTGTGCCAGGTAATGCCTGTGACTTATGTCTACCCTGTGCCTCGTGTATGTTTTGTTTTCAGTGCTTGTTTATTCTGGCTTTTTCCCCTTCGGGGTGGTTTCAGTTGTGTTTGTGTTTATTTTTATAATTTGTAAATAAAGAAGATTCCTTTTGCCAGCACTTGAGTCTTCGTTCCTCACAACCCGTGACACATATGGTATTAATTTTATTTGTGCAGGTCTTAAAAAAGGTCTTAAAAAGTCTTAAATTTGAGCTTAAAAATCCTGCAGCAACCCTGACTTTAATAAAAACTCCACTTGATCCCATTTAACAACCAATAAATGTGAAAACATTTTAAAGTTTAAAGCACATAGAACAGTTTTCAACCGGTCCCACACACAAAAACACATTCAATCATAAATTCCTTTCGATCGCTGGGGTGGATAAACAGATGGCCAGTTAGATGGGTGGGGGGTGGACATGTCAGGTGTCCAGTTATGGGTGGGGAGGGAGGGGTGTGGGGTATAATTTTTATGACCCTCATCAATCAGATTTTTGACACATAGTCACCTTTACTCTCTCTTACCCCTTTCACGTTCCAAGACTAAAATAAATGCCTGAAAGATGGGTTCATTATTATTTTTAACAATAAAAACAAAACAGTACAATGACAAACTAGCTTATATAAACTTTATAAACAAAAAAATGACTAAAGCCCTATTTTGACGGGACTAGTTTTCCAGGGGGTTATTACAGAAATTTGTGTTTCACAGACTAGTTTGTGATTTGAATCCCATCCAAATTTGGTATGTGTTTTTCGGTTACACTTTTGTAGCGCCCCCCTACCTGTCTTTATTTTAATTAAGTAGGAAAGTGCTCCAGATTCATTAATAAAATGCCTACAGATGTTGAAGTTAGGCCCCTCTGGTGTCACTAAATGAATAATTTTCTTTTAGAAAGCTACGCAGAATTAAATCTATACGCACCTTAACTAATCAAGTCAACATAAACACTTTAGAAAGAATAAAACACTGGTAAAAATATGAAAAAAGTAGAGTATTTAATTAGAATAGAATTATAGAAATGTAAATAGATAAAATAAAGGGATTTCAGAATGTGAAATATTCGCTCACTCACTTTGTCCTTTAAATAGGACACAATTTACCCCAGACAGGCAATATATCCGAATATACAGAGTTAAAGCAAGTATATATGATAGTATATATATAAGTATATTTGAACAGATTAACTCAAAAGGGGATGACAGTATTCAATAACTCTTATATATAAGACCAAATATACTCTGAATATTCACCTATGTGTTCAGTGCACTGAAAAACTCTAAATTAACCAATATAGTGGGCCCACACACACACACACAATCACAAACCCCCCGTTGCAGGCCTGAATCGTGGCTCGTGTTCGTAGTGGCCGGGAAACAGAAAATGGCCTCTTCACTCTCCTGAGCTCAAAATAAATAAAACAATGATATCTCAATATCACGTGAACACTCTCGCAATCCGGAATCCTGTAGCAGGCCTCGCGCAGGCCTGGCGCAGCTCCTTGATCTCTCCCTCCCTCGTCAGCCGACGAAACGCACCTCCCGCGTCGCCAGAGGAACCCCAAATAACGCGGGTATTTGGGGCGCTATCTGGTACTCAAATGTACTCCCTCGTTGTGGAGGAAAACAACTGCGGTAACTGTCTTTAGTCTTGCTTTTTTTTTCTGTTGCGTTAACTTATCAGTTCAGATGCGCAGAATTGCGCAGTGATACTCACACAGCCGGTATTCGCGCCTGAACGGCAGATTAACCGCACCGGATGGCCATAAAACACTACGCGGCGATCTCAACAAATAAACAAATGAATACGTCAGTGTTTCACACACGATCTACATTAAGTTCAAGATTTTTAAACTTGTAAATATATTCACTCTCTTATCGCAAACAATACGTCTCTCTCACACTGCTATCTCTCAACTGAACTCCCGCACTTCTTCACAACTTCCCCCCTCTCCCAAAAACAACCACTCACGTTACACAAAACACCTGTGAGGGCGGAACTTAATTCACATAAACCAATAAAATAATGAAACACCTAACTTGCTGGTTAATGCCACGTTATACACATGTACATTTCAATCAACCTTGACCTTGGACGACGCTCTTAAAGGAACACACCTCTTTATACATCAATATACGGAGATGTATATTTAATTCATATTTTAGCTCTGGATTAGGACTAAATAAAAACAAATACATTAAGATAACCCATTTCTGAAGAATTGTATTCTACTGGGTTACATGCTCCCCCTTCTAAACGGCTCATGACCCCATGAGATTACTTCTCAACACTTTAATGGTAACTTTCGGCTCAGTATAAGAGCTTACTTGGTTACAATGAACACACTGTGCCATAGGGTGACACCACATGGTGTTACAGGGTTTCTGTTCTGACTCTTCCCCACCCTCTACATTTATGACCATCCCTCTATGAACCAAAGTTAAGGGTCGGTTAGTGGGCTGGCCCAGATTATCATAGCTCAACCTGACTACTGGTCTTATGTCTCTTTTAGGACGGGAATGAACAGTCTCCACTACCTCTTTAGTAGCATTAACTATTTTAGGCTCTCCCCCTTCTAAACCAGGATCTCCCATTTCATCTGAACTCTGATCTGAGAGCCCTCTAGGGCCTTCTTCAGTGATCATCGGCTCTGCCATTTCGGCAAGGGGTCCATCCAATTCACCTCCAAGGCTAACAGTTTCCTCCTCCACTGTAGATTCCGCCTGTAACACACTCTGGCCTGTGCTGTCTCTCCACCCTGTCCGAGTAGTAGTACCACAGGTCATCCTCTTCACTTTCAGAGTGGTTCCTCAATTCACTCTCTGTCAGGGCCACATTCGTTTCTCCTAATCCTCTTCTCTGTTTTCTCTCCATCGATCTTGTCCTCGTCTCTGGCGGGACAGAAACTTTAGTTGGTTCTCCAGGATCTGCCAACCTCACATGGTCCCCAACTGGTAAGAGATGGTCTCGATGTAATGTTCTTACACTTCCCTTACCAGATTCGGGTTTCAGGCGATACACTGGTAAGTTCTTTAGCTTTTCCACCACCAGGTAAGGAACAGAATTCCACTTGTCCCCAGTTTGTTCTTTCCAGTCAAGGCCAGATTTCTTATCAGCACACGATCTCCCACAGTTAGACTCTGGTGTTTCACTCGCTTGTCATACAATCGTTTGTTCCTCTGTTGACTTTTCTGGGCAGTTTCAGTGGCTAACTGATATGCTCTCTGTAACTCTGATTTCATTCTTTCCACATACTGTCGATGGCTACCGGCTCCCTTTCCATCAGGCGAAGTCCCGAAACACACATCCACCGGCAGACGAGCCTCTTCCGAACAGAAGATAATATGGTGAAAACCCGGTTGCTTCGTTCTTAGTACAGTTGTAAGCATGTACCAATCTGTTAATGTGTTGACTCCATCTGGTTTTCTCTGTAGGATTCAGCGTACCAAGCATGGAAAGAAGTGTTCTGTTGAACCTTTCTGGCTGTGGGTCTCCTTGTGGATGATAGGGAGATGTTCTGGATTTTCTGATTCCCAGCATGTTTAGTAGCTCTTTATGAGACCACTCTCAAAATCTCGACCCTGATCTGAATGGATGCGGAGGGTAAGCCATAGTGAATGAAGAATTTGTCACACAGTATCTTGGCCACAGTTAGAGCTTTCTGGTCCTTGGTGGTGAACGCTTGAGCATAGCGTGTGAAATGGTCTGTTACGATGAGAACATTTCCAATGCCTTTTGAGTCAGGCTGAATGGACAAGAAGTCAATGCACACTAAGTCGAACGGCCCACTGCTGGTTATGTGGTTCAAAGGTGCAACCCTCTTGGGTAATGTCTTTCTCGTTACACAACGGCCACAATCCTTAACATACTGCTCTATGTATGCGGACATTCTCGGCCAATAGAAACGATCTTTCAAGAGTTCAGTAGTTTTCTCTACTCCCAAATGACCTGAGTCATCGTGCAAGGATTGCAGTACTTGGGACCAGTACCTCTCAGGTAAGACGAGTTGTGTCTTTTCTCTACCACACAAACTTTTGGTGACTCGGTACAGAAGTTTACTCTTTATGTTTAACTTGTGTCCCTGTCGCTGTAACAGAGCAATGGTAGCATCGGAACTCCTAGCAGCCGTAAGTATGTTTCCGGACTCCACTTCTCGCTTTACTACACCAACTACAGGGTCCTCCTCTTGAGCCTTCTTCAACTCTGCATTAGTCAGCTGTTCCATTTTACCAAGACCCAATGCTGTGGGACAAGAGAATGCATCGGGAATACTCTGAGGTGACAGACCTAAGTGATCCACCAGTCTGGATGATGAACCTTCACATTCAGTAACCACTAATGCAGCTAACCACCGATGACCCGTCGCACTCAGCTTGGCACTTGACAGCACATAGGTAAGTGGATTGTTATCGGCTTTACCACAAACTGTGCTCCATATAGATAGTCGTGAAACTTATCCACAACCGCCCACTTGAGCGCCAAGAACTCTAGCTGATGAATGGGGTAACGTTGCTCGGATGCACTTAGTTTCCGACTTGCGTAGGCTACGGGCCTCAGTCCTCCAGAATGCTCCTGATTCAACACGGCACCCAGTCCGCTCAGACTGGCATCTACATGCAGTACATATGATCTGGCAGTATCAGCAAAAGCAAGTACGGGGGCATGTGTGAGACAGTAAATGATTTTATGGAAAGCTGTTGTACATGTGTCGTCCCAACGCTCTCCAAATTTCTCAGATACTCTGTAGTACTTCTGGCCATCTATTGGCTTTCTGTTCTGCCCAGATGTGGGTGGGTAACCTTTGGTGAGCTCTGTCAAAGGCCTCACAATGGCGGAGTAATCCTTTATGAAACGCCGGTAAAATCCACAAAACCCCAAGAACGACCTCAATGTCTTTAGGTCGGTGGGCTTTTTCCAGCGTTACTGCTTCAATCTTGGCTGGGTCTGGTGATACGCCAGCAGCTGACACAATGTGCCCCACATACCGTACTTGAGGCTGGCAAAACTGGCACTTGTCAATTGACACTTTCAGGCCACACTCTCTCAGACGGTCCAGGACTTTTAACAGCCTCTCTTCATGCTCTTCAAGAGTGCGTCCGAACACAATGATGTCATCAAGGTACACTATAACTTGGAGCAGATGCATGTCGCCTACCGCTTTCTCCATTAGCCGCTGGAATGTGGCTGGAGCTCCAGTAATTCCTTGAGGCATACGTTCGAACTGGAAGAATCCCAGGGGACAGATAAACGCTGTCTTCTCTTTATCTTCCTCCGCCATGGCTATTTGATAGTATCCACTGCGGAGGTCCAGTACGGAGAACCATCTACTACCAGCCAAACTGTCCAGGGCATCGTCGATCCTGGGAGTGGTGTACTGATCAGGGAGGGTACGAGCATTTAGCGTTCGATAATCGATGCACATTCTGATTGCCCCACTCTTCTTCCGTGCTACTACAATGGGCGATGCATACGGACTCCTTGACTCCTTAATTATTCCCGCTGTCAACAGGTCTTTGATGTGACGTCGTACATCCTCAATGTCTGCAGGAGCGATGCGTCTGGAGCGTTCTCTGAATGGTTTGGTGTCTTTTAGTCTGATGGGATGCTCAACCCCACGAGCTAATCCAACATCCCATTCCTCGACAGAAAACACATCACCTCTGGTTGACAAATTTTGACGTAGCCTCCGTTCCCAGGCCTCAGGAATGGACGACTCACCAAAATTAAACAAACTCGGGTCTATTGCTTGGGAGCTCTGTTCTCCAGACGATACAGTGAGTGTGTCAGTTGGATACACATTGGCAATTACGGTTCCAGCAGGAATGGAAATATTTTTTGATGTTTCATTATGGACCAACACTTGTATATTTTGTCCTTCTACTGCTGAGGATGGGAGTACAACTGGGGTTATGAACGTTCCAGCCGGAAGACGATCCTCCTCTGGGGTGTCTACCACAAAGATCTCTTTCCGCAAAGGCATGTCAGTCTCTAGTTTGCAGACAGCACACACTTCTCCCCGTGGTGGAACTATGCAATCACCAGGTCCTATCCATCGGACTTTTCCTTCAGGTTTATCAGGAGTGTTTCAGTCTTTTGCTGCTGATGGATGGCAGGGTGTCGAGTCTGGATTCTCAACGCACGAGCAACACTGGTTCCTTCTGTATCATGGCTAAGAGCAGCAAGGCGTTTGAAGAAACTGGCATTGGTACCAATAATGACTGGCAACTGGGAAGGACCCTGGGGTTCAGGACATACGAGAGCCAGGATGGACAACGGCTCCTCCACACCAGTGACAGAGGCGGGAAAGGTGACATCCACTATGATATAGCCCTTATAAGGGTAACTGGAAGAACTGAGGCCCCATATGGATAATCCAGTCAAAGGGTGAATTGGCACATCAGGCAGGTTCGTGGAATACCAGCTTTCGAACACAATCGTCACTTGTGATCCGCTGTCTAACAGTGCATGACATACACTGCCATTAAGCTTCACTTCTACAGTTGATGCCGGTCCTACTAGTCCTTTAGGAAGACGGCTGGATTCATGGATGGCTGTCTGGCTCTTTTTGGAGAAACATGCTTGGTTTGGAGCAGTTCTATTGTCAGCCGTCTCGGGCTTTCCACCCTTTGCCTGCCGTAACGAACGAATCAGCTTTTGAATCACTTGATCAGAATTGGGTGGAGCTTGACACTTTGTGGCAATATGGCCATCTTCTCCACACTTGTAGCAGAAGTAGTCATCTCTTGGTCGGGTGGACTGGTATCTTAACGACGTGGACACAGACGGGGATGGTTTTGGCCGCTGGTCTGGAACATGAGGCGGGTATTGAGTAGAACTGACACTCAGAACTGCCAACTGCTGCTGTAAGTGTTGGACCTGTTTCTTTAACTCTTGAACCTCTGAATCATCAGTTTTCTCATTCTTCTGGAAAGGTTTTTCTTTAGTTTTAATCACTAATGAGGAAGTAGACATGGCTTGTGGCTCAACTCCCCTTATTTGGGTTCTCAATTCTTGAAGCTCGGCCTTGAGTTCCTGGATAACAGACGTGCTGACTCTTTCCTCTTCATGAATTGTATGGCCTTAGCTGTGATACATTCTGTGGTGAGCAGCTTCACTCTCCTCCGCCTCACGTATTTCTTTCAATAGACCCAGAAAAGAAGGTGGGTGATTTTTTTCTTTCTCTCAGCCTAAGTTGGAGCAACATCATGTCAGAATTCACAGCCCCTCTAATCAGCTGTTCCACTCGTACTATCAACCAGACGGAGGGTTAGTCCATCTCTTTCCACTACTTTGCTGAGGGTCTTCTCCATCCTTCTCAGGAATTCAGACAAAGCCTCCCCTGTGCACTGGCGCATAAGACGAAACTTGAAGTATAAATCCTCACCAGACTCAGATGATCCAAATGTGCTCTCCAACGCTTCCAAGTATTGCAAAGCACTCGCTTCAGGATCTGAGAATCTGACAGCTCTTACAATATCCAATGCAGGTCCCTTAAGGCTTTCCACAATCCTGCGTCGTTTTTCTTTTTCAGAACAGTCACTCTCAGTTATCATCAGCCTAGCTTGGTCAATCCAATTTTCCATATTCTCCTTGCCCATGGGGGTTGGATCTACGGCTGAAAATGTGCGCAGGCGTCGGAATGTGTTGCCGTCACTCGGGTGCTTTACAGTCTTTTCCAGGACCTCACCCATGGCGCGTATAATTGACTCAGGGGAACTGTCTGTGGCACTGTGGGGAGAAATCAAAGCTTGTACCTCACTTAGAGACTTTCCTTCTTCCATCAAGAACTTTGCAAACTTTTCTGTAAAACCTGCAGAAACTGGGTCAGGTGCAGATTCCTTGGTCTGGATTACTATGACTGACCATGGCTCTTTCCTTTCTCCCCTTGACACTTCAGGAGGCATGCTCTGTGGGTCAATGGTTTGTCTGCACTCACACAACACCAGCAGCGAATGTGAAGTAGGTCCTTCTCTTGTGTCTCTTACACGAACTCTTCCTAGAGCTTTTACTGCGGCCATCGCCTCTTCAATTTCAGCCACTTCTGTGTGAACGGGCACGCTTAACAGCATTAAAGCATGGGTCTCATCAATGTTAGCATCTTTGCACCAGTTGGCCAACTCTGCTTGGAGGCCGGGGTCTTTTGTTAGAGCCATGATAACACTTGATGCACTTTTCAGTTACTTATAATGCAATTACAGGGTAGGTGTTGAGCTTAATTCTTCTTTTTCTTCTTTCAACTAATTTGTGACTGGCCAGAGGGAGATCCCGGACGAGCCCCCAATTTATGTAGCGCCCCCCTACCTGTCTTTATTTTAATTAAGTAGGAAAGTGCTCCAGATTCATTAATAAAATGCCTACAGATGTTGAAGTTAGGCCCCTCTGGTGTCACTAAATGAATAATTTTCTTTTAGAAAGCTACGCAGAATTAAATCTATACACACCTTAACTAATCAAGTCAACATAAACACTTTAGAAAGAATAAAACACTGGTAAAAATATGAAAAAAGTAGAGTATTTAATTAGAATAGAATTATAGAAATGTAAATAGATAAAATAAAGGGATTTCAGAATGTGAAATATTGCTCGTGTTCGTAGTGGCCGGGAAACAGAAAATGGCCTCTTCACTCTCCTGAGCTCAAAATAAATCAAACAATGATATCTCAATATCACGTGAACACTCCCGCAATCCGGAATCCTGTAGCAGGCCTCGCGCAGGCCTGGCGCAGCTCCTTGATCTCTCCCTCCCTCGTCAGCCGACGAAACGCACCTCCCGCGTCGCCAGAGGAACCCCAAATAACGCGGGTATTTGGGGCGCTATCTGGTACTCAAATGTACTCCCTCGTTGTGGAGGAAAACAACTGCGGTAACGGTCTTTAGTCTTGCTTTTTTTTTCTGTTGCGTTAACTTATCAGTTCAGATGCGCAGAATTGCGCAGTGATACTCACACAGCCGGTATTCGCGCCTGAACGGCAGATTAACCGCACCGGATGGCCATAAAACACTACGCGGCGATCTCAACAAATAAACAAATGAATACGTCAGTGTTTCACACACGATCTACATTAAGTTCAAGATTTTTAAACTTGTAAATATATTCACTCTCTTATCGCAAACAATACGCTCTCTCACACTGCTATCTCTCAACTGAACTCCGCACTTCTTCACAACTTCCCCCCTCTCCCAAAAACAACCACTCACGTTACACAAAACACCTGTGAGGGCGGAACTTAATTCACATAAACCAATAAAATAATGAAACACCTAACTTGCTGGTTAATGCCACGTTATACACATGTACATTTCAATCAACCTTGACCTTGGACGACGCTCTTAAAGGAACACACCTCTTTATACATCAATATACGGAGATGTATATTTAATTCATATTTTAGCTCTGGATTAGGACTAAATAAAAACAAATACATTAAGATAACCCATTTCTGAAGAATTGTATTCTACTGGGTTACACTTTATTTTGATAGTCCATTTTAGACATTCTAGTAACTATAAGTAACTTTGTAACTAAATGTCAACTAATTATCATTAATTTGCAACTACATGTCTACTAACTCTCAGAGTAGATTGTTAGGGTAGGTTTAGGGTTAGCGAAATCAAGTCAATGTGCAAACTGCGCGTACATAGTACGTTTGCAAAAATCAGATGGTGAACGTACTGTTCTAGTGATGAAATTTGTATCACGTGCACTGCACGCTGACCCTTAAGTACGCATAAAACCAAAGTATATTTTGGGCTTAAGGGGGAAACTCCTTTCCTCTTAGAATACTGAAGCCCTATTGAATGGCGATGTGCGCATCACACCTGCTAATGATGTTCAAGTGCGTGAAAAAGGGTGGGTATTCCCACTGTATAAATCCTTATTGACATCATTGCATCAGAATCTTTTGACTGAGAGAGCCATAGGTGCACCCAGAAGCTGAGTGTAATGTAACACGGCAACTCATACAATGGCTTGTTCCCTTCTCTCAGAGAACCAGGGTTAAGTTGAGTAACCAGAGACATTCCCTTTTCGAGATTGTTTTCTCAACATTGCATCATAGCTGACACTAAGGGGACAATATAACTCCACACTGTGTTACTAGTGAAGTACGCACAGTTGAGGCAGAGCATCGGTCAATAAATGTTAAAACAGCTCTTGACAAGCTTAGTAATGTGATAATAAATGCATGTCAATATAACATGGCAAAAACCATACATGCCAAGCAGTGAACATAAGTCTGCATGGCATTTTACTGTCCCTCCAAACCACAACTGATTGAGGATGGGCAAAAGGGTGGGAATAAGGTCACGAGAACACCTCCACCTCTCACAGACTAGAAGCGGATGTGTGCACGGGGAAAGATCAGGAATGCTTAGTGACTGTAGTCATTCTCATGGCGTGAACCAGCACCTTTGTTCATAATGATGACAGCAGCGGCCACGCTTAAACTTATCATGAGTTAAATCAATGAAGAAAACAATTCATCAGAATCATTTACATGTATAAGCAGGCAAAGTACACAAGTACAAGAGATAATGATAGAACACACTGGTATTACAGGCATAGCAGCAAATTCATGAACCTCTGAGTCGCGGTCATTAAATAAAGAAAATAAGGAAAAATTGGTTGTGACTTTGCCGGCACCATCACTCACAGGTCTATACGACCATGTGGAAACCACTCAGCAATCCAGTCAGTTGTTGTAACTAAGAGGAAGGCTGGGCTTCTGATTCAGATGTACTACTCTGTGTTTGCACAGACAATACAAACAGTGCAAACAAGGGAACATCCAGATTATAAAATCTGGTGAAGGTATTAGGCAATGACCAGCCAGCTGTCAGACAAATGTCTTGAATAGACATTCTTCTCGTCCATGACCACAAGGATATCATGCCTCTGGTAGAATGAGCTTGCAGCCTGCTCGGCCATTCATAGCCATGTGATATGTAAGACAGGGCTATCGCATCCACAGTCCAATGAGACAGTCTTTGTTAGAGATTGGCAGTCATTTAGAACGGCCGACAAAGCACACGGAACAGTTGTTCTGACAGCTTAAAACAGCTGATTTGTGATTTATGTGATTTATGTAAGCCGCCAGTTTGTGATTTATGTAAACTACCACTGCTGTATTGTCTGCTTGAACAAGGACATACACATGATGGCGTATATGTGGAAAGAAACATTCTAGCCCAGGCTGAACTGCTTTCAATTCTAGACAGTTTGTGTGCCACATGTCTGGTGAACTTTGCCAGAAGCCAGTCAGCCATTGCATAGGGCACACCAGCCCATGCTTGATGCATCCATAGTAACAGCATTCCTCCTAACAACTTGCCCCACTATCCCTCCCTGGCTGTACATTCTGTCACTGAACTAAGGTTTCAGCTCGTCCTTGTAGCTGTGGATCACTTTGATGCACAGTTTGTCACTCTGCCGCGCCTGGCGTGGAATGCAAGCTTTCAACCAGAGTTGAAGAGGGCGCATGTGCAGCAGCCCTAAATGGCATACTGTTGATGTGGCTGCCGTTGACCCCACTGTCTTCTGGAAACACTTCAGGGGTGGTGATCTCCTCAGCTTGAACATGCTGAGAGAACCGATTATAGCTGTGCTGTCAAGAGAGGTGGGCTTGCATGGACAGTGAATCCATCTCTATTCCTAAGAATGAAATGGTCTGACTGGGTTGCAACATGCTCTTCTGCACATTGACAAAAAGACCTAGACACTGCAAGTGGTGAAGGAGCTTTGATTTGTGACTGTTTAACACATTCTCGGAATGTACTAGAATTAACCAGTCATCCAGATCAGTTCAGGATATGCATTCCGCTCGAATTCAGAGGGGACAGTGCAGCGCCTGTGATGCGGGGCTATCTGAATGTGAAAGCAGGTGTCTCGCAGGTCTACTGAAACTAAATAATCCCCAGGCCGAGCGTGCTCGAGGATTTGTTTTATAGTGATCATTCTGGTGGTCTGTGATTAAAACTGCATAGTGTAGTCACTTAACACAGTTCTCATTACCGATTCTGAAATGCCCGGAACGACTCGCCAGGCAGGTGCATAGTTTGACAGAGGTTGAATAATTCTGGGCTGCATACAGGGCAATCCGCCACTTTGTGACAGCGGCTTTTCTGAGTGGTCTGGCATATCTTTGTATGAAACTGCTTGTCGCTCTGTAGCAAGGAGTCGTTTGTGTCGCACAAACATTTCAGATCGTTCACCTATGTTACATGAACCAGCTCGCTGCCTTGGAGCAGGGTGCTGTGTGAGTGTGTGTGGGCTCTCATCTACATCAGTGTAAGCCACAAATGATGGGTAAGCACCACCAAACTTACCATACTGCGGCCAATGGACTGAGCGGTTTTCTTCATAGATCGAAGAGCCAGGTCAGTGGAGCTCCGAAGCTCTCTAAATGTTTCTGGATCTGGGTGGTTCTCATTCAGTGACTTAAACAGCTTTGCTTGGAACACCTAGAGCACCTAGCCTTCTCCGTGATGAGCGCTGTCGTCCAGCAAGGTTTCTAGGGAAGCGTCGCCTTGGATTTTCAGCCTCTAGACCGGGGGTGTCAAACTCAGTTCCTGGAGGGCCACAGCCCTGCCGAGTTTATCTCCAACCCTTATTAACTTGCATGCCTTATTGTGCCACTTATAACTAATGTACTTCTGGTCTATAGCTTGGTGAACTTTTCCATCTGCCATGATGAACTTTTGGGGAGGGTTAGACATTCTTGTTGTGGCTTCACCTCCTAACTGTCTCCACACAGTCTCCTGCATTAGTGTGAAGGTACTTCCTGTGTCGACCACCGCCTCCATCTCTCTGCCTTGCACCACTACCGGAATCAAGAGGAGGAATGTCGCTGCGTGTGGTTGAGCTATAGATAATCAAGCCAGGTGTTTAGTGCTATTTCTTTCAGGTGTTTTGTTATCCGCCTTTGCATTGTGACTGCCAACCATCTGCCAATAATCCTTTGCCCCCATACAGTCCTTCTCCACCACTGAACCCACTTTCACCAACTGTTCCACCATTCTTACCATCCCTCTTAGGCAGCCTGCCACCCTGGGGTTGACTCACCATCTCATCCTCGGAAATATCAGGTTTCCACTTTAGGCAGAGGGCCCGATAGTCGTAGGCAAAGTCTCTCAGGCGCTGTTTTGGCTGCTGTACCATCGACCTCAACTTGTCTTCGACCTCAGTGAGGTAATCCTCTGGTAAAAAAAGCAGCCATAAATGCCTTCTTGAAAGACTGCCAATCAGTTATCTTCCTCTTTTCAGCCTTCCACCAGCTCAGAGCGGGACCCCGCAACACTGTGCTAAGGGTTCCCACAAGCTCTGCACTGGGCAGTGGCCTGATTTCCAGGTATTACTCACACTGTTCGATGAACATGAGCACATCCACCGTCTCACACACATTTCCAAAGGTGGGAAATTCCAGTCGGATGGGAGGCTACGCACAGAAGGACGTAGCGGATTGAACAGCTGGAGGATTGAGTACATTGTTAGTGGATTGTGGACAAAGGAGGCATCATACGTAACGTTAGTGGGTTTATTTGGCAGCACTTTAGTCCTGGCAGCAGGAATCGGGGTGCTAGGGGCAGTAAATGAAGAAAAAGAAGTAGCTGGAGTATATGATTGCAGGCGGGACAATGAAGGGATACTTGTGTCAACTTTTTCAGCTGACTCTCCCATTTTGCTTATCTCCTCAGGAAACAATCTGTCACAGCCTTCTCCAGTTTCTCCAGACTTTTCTGGAAGTATTCCTTCAACTCTGCCAAGCCAGCGTCCACTGCCTGCCTGAAATTGGCCTCTCGATTTACAGCACTTTCAACTGATTGCTTAAAATCATGTTCCCCAACCTGTACCTTTGTGCTAAGGGCCAATAAATCCACCTTTAGTTTTTCAATGTCTACTTGCATTGCTTGGATAACATTAGGCTTTCTTGTATTACCTGGCTGATATGGACTGGTACAGAATTGGGCTTATTCCTGAAGTCGAAGAGACTTGGGCATATTTTAAATTCTTGTTCAGAACTGTTTTGAACAAACATGCCCCTCTTACAAAGATTAGAGTAAAAAAAAATTGTCCAGATTTGTCTGAGCTTATTCACCAAAAACACACTCTATGGCACAGAGCAAAGAGCTCTAATAATATATCTGACTGGCAGTCATATAGGGCTATAAGAAATAAATGTACTCATTCTATTAGACAGGCAAAATCAAGTTATTTCAAACACTATTTGACTGTTAATGATCCTGATCCTCGAATATTTTGGAATTCTATCAAAACAATGGGAAACGTTTCTTCCCGTTTGCCTACTGCAATTAAATATGATGGTGTTATTACTACAGACAAATCCAAAATGGTGGATCAATTCAACAGACATTTTGTCAATGTTGGCTGTGCCTATGAGAATAGTTGTTCTCCTGTCAACTTGGCATCTGTTACCCAGTCAACAATTTGATCTCACAATGATGTCACCATGAGCTCACATGATTCTCATGATGTGTGGGTCACAGTGACCTAAAAGTGTAACCACACAGCACACTCACTGTGTGCTCATACTATGATCAAAATATGAGGTCACTGCACATTTACTGTGTGCTCATACTATGGTGAAAATATGAGGTCACTGCACACTCACTGTGCGCTCATACTGTGGTCATTGTGAGGTCACAACACACTCACTGTGTGCTCATATTATGGTCAGTGTGAGGTCACTGCTCACTCACTGTGTGCCCATAATGTGAGCTCACCATGTGAGACCACTGCCATATCATTGTGTTAAACTCATTCTATTAGTTTAGTGTGTTAACTGTTATCTAAAAGTTCTCTAATATTGGTCAGTAATATCACACACATGTAGAATGTAATCTTTTATTTCCTTCAATTCAGTTTGGTATTGGCACAAACATTTCAATTCAACAGATACATTCTGCTTCTGGTGTTGTTTTGGTGACTCCTTTTCGATTCTTAAATTCGATTTCTTTGTCCCCTTGGAAAGACTTGACACATCCTGAAACACAGAGAACAAATATGTAATTGCAATCAGTTGCTAACAACCTAACAGGTGAAAATAACTATTAGTTCAACAAAATATGAAACAAATCATGCATCCATGCTTCCACAAAACATGCTTGTATAGTTACTGAAATATGATCCCGAGTTAGTAATATAGTCTAGTAATGATCTGATTTGGGAAGTATCACAAATCATAAATAGTGCACTAAAGCAAGGGACACACTTAAAGACTAGCTGAAACACTGTAAGACTGAACTGAAAACTTGATTTTAAATGCTGACTGTAAACACCGAATGAACAACTGGCTCTGAAGCGTTTAGGTGTGATCAGTTGTAAGTATCAAATTACATTCATTATCAGTCTTACAGTCGTGGTGTGTTCCTGGATGAGCTGGCAAGATGGCTGGTCCACATGTACCTGGCTTATTTGAAATCCATGCAGGCCAGTTGTGGGCCGGATCTGGGCCGACACTGCTTGCTGTCTGGGTCTCATTTCAGTAGATACAAGAGACCAGGCCTGGACTGGGACAAAAAATCGGCCCTGGCATTTTATGGTCCTGGTGGCCCACCACCATACATATATATATATATATATATATATATATATGTGTGTGTGTGTGTGTATAGATAGATAGAGATAGATGTATATATATATATATATATAGATAGATAGATAGATAGATAGATATAGAGATAGATATATATAGATATATATATGTATATAGGTGCATCTCAATGAATTAGAATGTCGTGGAAAGTTCATTTATTTCAGTAATTCAACTCTAATTGTGAAACTCGTGTATTAAATAAATTCAATGCACACAGACTGAAGTAGTTTAAGTCTTTGGTTCTTTTAATTGTGATGATTTTGGCTCACATTTAACAAAAACCCACCAATTCACTATCTCAACAAATTAGAATATGCAAAGGTTTCCTGAGCCTTCAAAATGGTCTCTCAGTTTGGTTCACTAGGCGACACAATCATGGGGATGACTGCTGATCTGACAGTTGTCCAGAAGACAATCATTGACACCCTTCACAAGGAGGGTAAGCCACAAACATTCATTGCCAAAGAAGTTGGCTGTTCACAGAGTGCTGTATCCAAGCATGTTAACAGAAAGTTGAGAGGAAGGAAAAAGTGTGGAAGAAAAAGATGCATAACCAACTGAGAGAAACGCAGCCTTATGAGGATTGTCAAGCAAAATCGATTCAAGCATTTGGGTGAACTTCACAAGGAATGGACTGAGGCTGGGGTCAAGGCATCAAGAGCCACCACACACAGACATGTCAAGGAATTTGGCTACAGTTGTCGTATTCCTCTTGTTAAGTCACTCCTGAACCACAGACAACGTCAGAGGCTTCTTACCTGGGCTAAGGAGAAGAAGAACTGGACTGTTGCCCAGTGGTCCAAAGTCCTCTTTTCAGATGAGAGCAAGTTTTGTATTTCATTTGGAAACCAAGGTCCTAGAGTCTGGAGGAAGAGTGGAGAAGCTCATAGTCCAAGTTGTTTGAAGTCCAGTGTTAAGTTTCCACAGTCTGTGATGATTCGGGGTGCAATGTCATCTGCTGGTGTTGCTCCATTGTGTTTTTTGAAAACCAAAGTCACTGCACCCGTTTACCAAGAAATTTTAGAGCACATCATGCTTCCTTCTGCTGACCAGCTTTTTGAAGATGCTGATTTCATTTTCCAGCAGGATTTGGCACCTGCCCACACTGCCAAAAATGCCAAAAGTTGGTTAAATGACCATGATGTTGGTGTGCTTGACTGGCCAGCAAACTCACCAGACCTGAATCCCATAGAGAATCAATGGGGTACTGTCAAGAGGAAAATGAGAAACAAGAGACCAAAAAATGCAGATGAGCTGAAGGCCACTGTCAAAGAAACCTGGGCTTCCATACCACCTCAGCAGTGCCACAAACTGATCACCTCCATGCCACGCCGAATTGAGGCAGTAATTAAAGCAAAAGAAGCCCCTACCAAGTATTGAGTACATATACAGTAAATGAACATACTTTCCAGAAGGCCAACAACTCACTAAAAATTTTTTTTTTATTTTTTTTTTATTTTTTATTGGTCTTATGAAGTATTCTAATTAGTTGAGATAGTGAATTGGTGGGTTTTTGTTAAATGTGAGCCAAAATCATCACAATTAAAAGAACCAAAGACTTAAACTACTTCAGTCTGTGTGCACTGAATTTATTTAATACACGAGTTTCACAATTTGAGTTGAATTACTGAAATAAATGAACTTTTCCACGACATTCCAATTCATTGAGATGCACCTGTATATACAGTGGGTACGGAAAGTATTCAGACCCCCTTAAATGTTTCACTCTTTGTTATATTGCAGCCATTTGCTAAAATCATTTAAGTTATTTTTTTTTCCTCATTAATGTACACACAGCACCCCATATTGACAGAAAAACACAGAATTGTTGACATTTTTGCAGATTTATTAAAAAAGAAAAACTGAAATATCACATGGTCCTAAGTATTCAGACCCTTTGCTGTGACACTCATATGTTTAACTCAGGTGCTGTCCATTTCTTCTGATCATCCTTGAGATGGTTCTACACCTTCATTTGAGTCCAGCTGTGTTTGATTATACTGATTGGACTTGATTAGGAAAGCCACACACCTGTCTATATAAGACCTTACAGCTCACAGTGCATGTCAGAGCAAATGAGAATCATGAGGTCAAAGGAACTGCCTGAAGAGCTCAGAGACAGAATTGTGGCAAGGCACAGATCTGGCCAAGGTTACAAAAAAATTTCTTAAGGTTCCTAAGAGCACAGTGGCCTCCATAATCCTTAAATGGAAGACGTTTGGGACGACCAGAACCCTTCCTAGAGCTGGCCATCCGGCCAAACTGAGCTATCAGGGGAGAAGAGCCTTGGTGAGAGAGGTAAAGAAGAACCCAAAGATCACTGTGGCTGAGCTCCAGAGATGCAGTCGGGAGATGGGTGAAAGTTGTAGAAAGTCAACCATCACTGCAGCCCTCCGCCAGTCGGGGCTTTATGGCAGAGTGGCCTGACGGAAGCCTCTCCTCAGTGCAAGACACATGAAAGCCCGCATGGAGTTTGCTAAAAAACACCTGAAGGACTCCAAGATGGTGAGAAATAAGATTCTCTGGTCTGATGAGACCAAGATAGAACTTTTTGGCCTTAAATCTAAGCGGTATGTGTGGAGAAAACCAGGCACTGCTCATCACCTGTCCAATACAGTCCCAACAGTGAAGCATGGTGGTGGCAGCATCATGCTGTGGGGGTGTTTTTCAGCTGCAGGGACAGGACGACTGTTTGCAATCGAGGGAAAGATGAATGCGGCCAAGTACAGGGATATCCTGGACAAAAACCTTCTCCAGAGTGCTCAGGACCTCAGACTGGGCCGAAGGTTTACCTTCCAACAAGACAATGACCCTAAGCACAAAGCTAAAATAACAAAGGAGTGGCTTCACAACAACTCCGTGACTGTTCTTGAATGGCCCAGCCAGAGCCCTGACTTAAACCCAATTGAGCACCTCTAGAGAGACCTAAAAATGGCTGTCCACCAACGTTTACCATCCAACCTGACAGAACTGGAGAGGATCTGCAAGGAGGAATGGCAGAGGATCCCCAAATCCAGGTGTGAAAAACTTGTTGCATCTTTCCCAAAAAGACTCATGGCTGTATTAGATCAAAAGGGTGCTTCTACTAAATACTGAGCAAAGGGTCTGAATACTTAGGACCATGTGATATTTCAGTTTTTCTTTTTTAATAAATCTGCAAAAATGTCAACAATTCTGTGTTTTTCTGTCAATATGGGGTGCTGTGTGTACATTAATGAGGAAAAAAATAAATAAACTTAAATGATTTTAGCAAATGGCTGCAATATAACAAAGAGTGAAAAATGTAAGGGGGGTCTGAATACTTTCTGTACCCACTGTATATGATATACACTACCATTCAAATGTTTTTGAACAGTAAGATTTTTATTTTTTATTTTTTTTGAAAGAAGTCTCTTCTGCTAACCAAGTCTGCATTTATTTGATCCAAAATACAGCAAAAGCAGTAAGATTGTGAAATAATTTTACTATTTAAAATAACTCTTTTCTATTTGAATATATTTTAAAATGTAATGTATTCCTGTGATCAAAGCTGTATTTTCAGCAACATTACTCCAGTCACATGATCGTTCAGAAATCATTCAAATATTCTGATTTGCTGATCAAAATACATTTATTATTATGATTATTATTATTATTATTGTTGTTGTTGAAAACAGCTGAGTATCATTTTTTTCAGGTTTCTTTGATGAATAGAAAGTTCAGAAGAACAGCATTTATCTGAAATAGAAATATTTTGTAACATTATAAATGTCTTTATCATCATTTTTGATCAATTTAAAGCATCCTTGCTAAATAAAAGTATTAATTTCCATAATTTCTTTCCCAAAAAACAAAGTAAAAATTATACTGACTCCAATCTTTTGAATGGTGTATTGTATAATGTTACAAAAGCTTTTTTATTTCAGATAAATGCTGATCTTTGGATATTTCTATTCATCAAATAATCCATTAATAATAATAAATATTTCTTGAGCAGCAAATCAGCATTAGAATGATTTCTGAAGATCATGCGACAATGAAGACTGAAGTAATGATGCTGAAAATTCAGCTTTGAACACATGAATAAATTACATTGTTTAAAATATTCAAATAGAAAGCAGTCATTTTAAATAGTAAAAATATTTCACAATATTACTGTTTTTGCTGTATTTTAGATAAAATAAATGCATGCTTGGTGAGCAGAAGAGAATTCTTAAAAAAAAAAAAAAACATTCAAAATATTACTGTTCAATAACTTTGACTGGTAGTGTAGATATGTATCATTGCATCGAGTCGTTTTGGATAATAAAAAAAACGTCAGGTCTGACAATATCGTGTCTTTTCGAATTTAAATCTAGATTTATTCGCACTGGCCCATGGAAACCTCTATGAACACACTTGACATGACTTGGACGAATTTACGTTTTATGTGTTTGCGTATTCTGCACTAATGGCGCACGCACACAGGATAGATGCCTGCCTTCGCTGCGAGTCCCTATCAAGCACTTTACCGATTCAACTGCTCTCCTCTTCTCCTCCTGCCTGGCTCTTTACGCCTCATCACTCACCGCAGAGCAAGCCTGTTCTTGATAAAGCTGCTGTGAAAACGTGGGAAAAGCCGACGAGGAATAAGTTGGGGTGAAGCATTCTTTATAGGCGGAGCAAAACACTTCATGGCTCCGTCTACAGCGCATTGTGATTGGGTGGTTTACGCTGTCAATACAGGAGACAAACCAATGGGCCACTGGCTGCTCGTAGTCCCTGCGTGATGGTCCTTGGCAAAAAAAAAAAAATAATTCTGTCGGCCCACCAGGAAAATGCCCGGTATGCCCGATTACCAGTCCAGCCCTGCCGATGACACTGCTATTTGTACATTTAGTTCTTCTTTTACAACTGCATTATCTTTATTGCAGGTCGGTTTTACTCAGAGGTGGACAGTAACGAAGTAAATTTACTTGAGTATTGTACTTAAGTACACTTTTTGAGTATCTGTACTTTACTTGAGTATTATTTTCTCTGGAAACTTGCGACTTTAACTTCACTACATTTGAAAGACAAATATCGTACTTTTTACTCAACTACATTTCTATAAAAGTCCCCAAGTAGAAAGTCGTTATATGTAGCAGTTTTTACAGTGTGTGCATTTTCAGATTCACTGAACCCTTTTTCTGCGAAAATCCGGCCTGCGATCTGCCAGGACCTTCCTGTGTTGCCAAGTCTTACAGTATTTCTAAGCCTGCAGTTTTCCGCCTAGCTTTGAATTGACATTTGGCAGATTTTTTTACGCAAATCTGGCAACCTCGAGATCTTCCCCACTAAACTAATGTAAACGTCTGCGCTACTGCACAGCTAAAAGCGCTCTAAAAAGGCATGTGTTAACTCATTAAAGTCCTTTGTAAAATTAACCATGTTTTTACTATAGTAACCATAACTATGGTATTTGCAGTAAAATCACAGTATCCACAAATTTACCATTATCTCACTATAGTAACCGTAATTATGTTATTTGTAGTAAAACTTCAGTAACCACAGATTTAAATTTAGTTTCATTGTAACTATAGTTAAATTTATGTTTAATTCATATACTTGCCTGACCAGTTTTTAGCAGCAGTTTACCAGTAGACCTAAGTTTATATATATATATAAATCTGAACATTATTTTATTGTCAAAACACTGCACATAAATAAATATATTTTTTGCAAACAAATGATCAAAAAGTAGGCTAAATGAAAACTTTAGAATCTAAACTGGGAATCAATAAGAATTGAAATCAATAAGCAGAATCAGAATTGGAATGGATAAAATTCAAACAATGCCCAACCAGCCACATGTTGTGAAGTTCACTGATTTCTGAGCATTTTATGAACACTGATCAGTTGATGGCAAGATTCAAAAAGACGCTTCTTTGGCGCAAGCTGCACACCCATGGCCATACTGAGAGAGTATGATCCAGTTTTCTGAAAAGACTAAAGATTTGTTTTCTTTTCAGTGTTTGCTTTGCCTGCCTGAAATGAACCATATCATAGACTTCAATATCTCTTTGAAAAAGAACTTTGTAACTTTTAAACAAGTATTAAAATGAGTTCAATGTAGTTGTAGGAGTGTTAAATAAAAAAAATAAAGATGATTATCTTCATTCAGTTGTTCCATTTCAATAGGTTTTGTAACATAAAACCTCTTAATTCCAAAGATAATACAAGCTAATCAGTGTATTCAGTAGGTTGCATTAGTGGCATAAGGTACTGTAAGTATACAACAATGCGACAATGCATTTACTTTTTACTTTTGATACTTAAGTACTTTTAAAAACATGTACTTCCGTACTTTTACTTAAGTAAAAATCTGTCTTTACAACTTTCACTTGTAGTGGAGTAGTATTTGACCAGTGGTATCTGTACTTTCACTCAAGTAAGGAAGTTGTGTACTTTGTCCGCCTCTGGTTTTACTCGCATTCAATGTGCTTTCTCTAGTCTTCATTTAGTTTTAAATACAAATAAAACAAAATGTATGGTTTTTAGCAGAAGTCGACCACATGTTGAGTATCCACCTAAAATTTTCTCATTGGATGGCTCTGAGAATGCTACAAATATCTTGGTATCTGGCTCAATAGCAAACTGTCATTTGAAACTCACATAAATATACTGCTCACAAAGGTTAAAACTTGTATTGGTTTTCTTTATTGTAACAAATCTTCTTTTACACATTCTTCAAAACAGCTTCTGGTTAAAATGACAATGCTCCCAATTTTGGATTATGGTGATGTAGTTTACAGTTCTGCTTCAAAACTCTCCTTCACAAACTGTATGTTATTTACCACGCTGCAATCTGGTTGTGACTGGAGCTTCATTTAACACTCACCATTGCCAAAATGTCAGTGGCGTTTTATATAGCGGGAATGCCCTCTCTTTTTTCACGATCTTGAATGTCATTGTCTGGCACGATGCGCACTGTGCCATTCAGTAGGGCTTCATTATTCTAGGAGAAAGGGAGTTTTCCCCTTAGTATCAGCTATGATGCAATGTCGAGAGAACCAATCTCGAAAGGGAACCATTATGTTCACCTCCTCTGGTTTAAGAAGCGGTTTACTTTACTTTTACATTTCACTTGAAAACCTAATCCTCCGTTCATCAATGTTTCTTTGGCATTTTTGCTGCATACACCTTCATGCTTGTATACATCTGAAGTGCTCACACTAAAAGCACCTCTCTCACTCTCTCTTAACGTGATCAGTGAAATCTGACTCCCGCTGCACTGTGCTGTGGCTCTGCATCATGTGCTTTATGGAGCAGAGCAGATGCTTTCAGTCTACAATTGAAACGTCTGTACAATACAATTTAACTATTTTTTTTTTCTATATCTTTGTCAAAATGACAGTGGGGTCAGTACTGTAGTGGGCAAGTAATGTATTTGGTATATGGCCGAACATTGGGTAACACCAGGTAATACCGGTAACACTCACTAACACAACAAGCCAATCTCTTATTGACGAGCGTGCAGAACAAAACTCCAGTGTTCTGAGCATTCAATGCATATCGTCATCATTTTTGTATCATAATTTATGATGGCACAGTTACACCCTTTTTATTGTTACACCCTTAATATATACACACATACTGAGTTACTATGACGATGTGATCTGACTTGACTCTTTTTGGATGTGACTTCACAGTGTCTACAGGCTCTGGATTTCCTCCATTCTAATCAGGTGATTCATAGAGATATCAAGAGTGATAACATTCTGCTGGGCATGGACGGTTCAGTGAAACTGAGTAAGTTAAACACAATCCAAACCTATTAAACTGCCTTTTTATTTTTTTATTACTGGTGTTGCAAACACAACTCACATTTCTTTGGAAAGGTTCTGGTATACATCAAAGTCCAAGATCTTAACCTTCTCTCTCTTTCTAAAGCGGATTTTGGGTTCTGTGCTCAGATCACACCTGAGCAGAACAAGCGTAGCACCATGGTGGGCACACCCTACTGGATGGCCCCAGAGGTTGTAACCCGGAAAGCCTATGGTTCCAAAGTAGACATCTGGTCCCTGGGTATCATGGCTATTGAAATGGTGGAGGGAGAGCCACCATACCTGAATGAGAACCCACTCAGGGTAAGACCTTTATATAGCAAGATCATACTCTTTTTTTTTTTTTTTTTTTCATCAAAACAATCCTAAATACAGTAATTCCTAAAACAAACTGAAGCTGCTTAGCCTTTCTATTAGGGTTCTATTTGAGTATTCGTTTTTAAATAATCCTCGATTTCATTTTGCCCGTGTCAAGTAATCAGCTAAATACCAGATGTGGCACATTTCACAGACGAGAATCCATGAAACACATGATTAGACTGTTTTCCAAGGCTGCATGATATATTAAGCCCATTTACAAATCGTAATAAAGCATAATGGTATTGTGAATTAACAAACACTACGACTCAATTAAATATATGCGATTCAGGTTTAATATATGTGCTTTAATTATTATTATTTTTCATTGAACATACATAAAGGGAAAACAAAAACACATTTACAGCTCAAAACAGATTATAATAACAAAACTAGATATTGTTTTGATATAAACAATATACAAAGATCTTGAAAAATAACCAAAAAAACAAAACATTAAGCCAGGGGTAATACATGAATTACAATAAATTAAATTTGAGAAGAAAAAAAAATAGAAAGAAAAAAGCTAAATCCCACTCTCCCACCTAGTCAATAGCACATTATATTAAAAAAAACATAAATATACTTACAGCACAGCGTATAAGATTTTAAGGCTTTGACATTGCTGGAAGAATAACATTTCAGGTCTTTACCAAAAAAATAGAGGATGGACACAAAAAAGATGAGATACAGACTCATCTTCCACTCTACAAAAGGAGCAGAGGGTATCCATCTCAGGAAACATTTTTTTTTTTAAGATAAAGTTTGACAGGGTAAAATCGGTGTAGTAACTTAAAAGATATCTCTTTAACCTTATTAGTCATTTATATATATTAATATTAGGTAAGGACCACACCTTCTTCCAAGGAATACATTCAAAGGAATTACTCCAATAAGATATTACAGAAGGGATAGTAATTATGTCTTTCTATTTCTGAGAGAGGGACTGGACAAAAAGCAAATCTTCCCTATTGCTGTTTCACAGGGATGTGTCTAAGAAATACAAGAAGGTAAACAGTCAACTAAGTTTTTAAAAGAGCAATTACTCCACTGGGGATGACATCCATCACTATGGCAAAGTCACGAGGGGTGACAGATATACCATATTTAGTTGAGAAACCAAAAGAATATTATTATTAAACCAATCTCAAAAGAAAAGTTATTTTTGTATCGAATATATTGGTTATTCCAAATAAATTACCTGAGGGAATAAAATTGTGTTTGTAAATTAAGTGCCAGGCCAAAAGCACCTGCTTATGGACATTTGATAATTTTATGGGCAATTTAGAAAAATGATAGTTACATACCAATAGAAAGGGGAGACCACCAACTTTAGAAAAAATATAATTGGGAATAGTGTTCCATACAGATTCAGAATCATTCAAAAATTGCCTCAACCAATTTATCTTAAATGTATTATTTAAAGAAGCGAAATCCAGAAAATTAAGACCCCCCCTGTTCGAAGCAGTTTAAGACAACAGATTTTTTAACGTAATGTCTCTTGTGTTTCCATCACATACTTTGGACTTAACAGGAATATTGTATACGAATGGGGCAGAACAAGACCTTATTGGAAGAAATTCACATTTATCTAAATTCAGAGATAGACCAGAAGCATTAGAGAACACATTAATAAGATCAAGCGTAACAGGGATCTGTAAGTCTTTTTTTTTTTTTTGCCTCCTAAGACCCTGCATCCTCATATGAGGACATTATATTTTAGTGAATTTCTCTGAGACTATACATGCCACATTTTTAAGACTGGATGTCCTGTACAGAACACATTCTTTTCAGAGATACTAAATGTTTTGATGTTTCACCATGACAACTCACTCTCCTTGGTCTTCAAAAATGTCTGATATTAATTTAGTGACACTCTTATGGAAATATGATAATATTTTGTAATTATCATTTAAATCTGACTAATTTTTAAACTGTGTGTTATAAATCAACATCTCAGGAAAATGTTATGGGGTTTCAAATCAAAATATGACTTTCTGTTACACTGAAAAAATCTTTATTTTGCAAGATTTGCACACATACATTTTAAGTAAAATTTAAGTATTGAATTAAGTCAAATCTACTTAACTAAGTTAGGTCAAATTAGCAAAGGAAATAATTCAATTTAACATGGTCAGTTAGAGTTTGAGTATTTTTTACTTAATTATTTTAAATGAAATCTGCAATACTTAAGTTCATTTCAATCAGTCATGGCTTCTAAAATTTACTCAAACAATGTAGCACTGGAAAACAACCATGTTATTACAGCACGTGGTTCACTTACAAACATGTAAGTAAGCAAGTAGACAGCTTGTTATCTTTTTAAGATAATATGTCCACTCAATAGAATTATTACCCAAATGAACACGGAGACCTCAATACTTGGTACACCATACACAATGACGGTAACAATCAGTGGATAGTGTTTGAGAATGAATGGGTCATTTTGAGAACAAAGTCAACTCCAGATGTCACAAAACAGTAACTTACTAAACCTAACAACAAAAGCAACCATAAAACAGTGTAAATACAACTCAAAAACGGTGAAAAATGTAACCTTTTTAATTATTCATGCCCCAGTGCATGATGGGAAAAACGGGATTATAACTTTAATATTTACTTAAAGAATCCTTGTAAACATAACAAACAATTATTAGTAAAATATACTCAAATTGAGTACTAATATAGAATTTACTATTTTTTTTTTTTCATTCTTGCCTGAACTAAATTATTTAATGTAGAAATTACATTTGTTTTTATGTAGTATTTACTTCACCACAAAATCATTTTTATCAGTGTACGAAACAGGACGTTGATTTCATACATGTCCTCATATGAGGACACCAGGGGCCTGTACCATGATGGTAGATGAACAAATTCAGAGTTACAGGATTAGTTTCGAGTTGACAAAACCAAACCTCTCCAATCCGGCTTTGTTGGTACCATGATGCTGATCATCAACTTTCTTTGTTAACTCAGGCTTTGATCCTGAGTTTGTGGAGCATGTGCACATGAATGTGTGACATCAGTGGCTAACAGCCAATCACAAGCCTTGGTTAAAAGTTAAAGATTTTGCTAAAGGTTAAAAGATTGAAAAATATGATTAATTTAAATGCATTTACAATGAAAAAGTACTTGTTCATGAAAGAGGACAAATAAAATAAATTATCTTGCTTTATCAGTGCAGTCACAAGTGAAACTTAAGTTAGTTTATATTGTTGGAAATATACAGCGATAGAGACTCGAACATGTAAGGTCACAGTCATTTTTAAAGCATTATCTATTGATTCTACAACTTATTTATATTATATACAATCTGTATCTATTAACATTCATTTAAAATAAATTATTTATAATAACTGTTAAACTAAAATAGCTTGTGTGAAATGGATTAATAATAATATAAATCATATAATTAAATAAATAATATAAAATAATGTAATTATCATTAAGGCCAGACCAACTTTTTTTTTCTTTTTTTTTGTACTAGTGACCTTTAATTTGGAGCAAGATAAACTGGGAGAGTGACTTTTTTTGTGTCAGACATGTGTCAGTTAGCTCACATCTGATTGGTCCAATTTCAGTTTGAGATCTCTAACTCAGAACATAACCTGCCCCGGAGCAGGTTAGCTGTGGAGTGTAAGTTACTATGGCAATGAACGCAGCTAAAAGCCAAGCTACTTTCATGGTACCTAAAACCCAGAGTTGGCGCAAGCTAAACTGAAACTTACCTGGCTAGCCAGCTAATCCAGCTTCAGGGTACAGGCCCCAGGACTAAAAGCATGTTTATTACGCATATTGGGAGACACAACAAATCAATAGGGAAGGAAATTATATTTCAATATTTCTATGAAATATTATATATTATCATGAAAATCTTGTCAATTATTACTCCCATTATTACACTTCTTTTTTCATTACATGTTTCATTACAAAAAAATAATTAAAAAAAAAAATCCTGAAAACTAAAAATGTATTGGTGATTTAAAAAAATCTATTGTTTTTTCCTATGCAAAAAACTCAGTTCCTGGAGGGCCGCAGCCCTGCAGAGTTTAGTTTTTAGACTAAACTCTGCAGATTCATGTCTTTTTATAAAAAAACAAAACAAAAAAACGAGGACATAGCATAACTTATGAATGAAATATCTTATTTTTGTTGTTTTTTGTTTTTAATGCTCTAAACCAGGGGTGTCAAACTCAGTTCCTGGAGGGCCGGAGCCCTGCACAGTTTAGATGCAATCCTAATAAAACACACCTGATCCAGCTGATCAAGTGTTTAAGGCTTATTTGAAAACTACACGGTATGTGAGTTGGAGCAGGGTTGGAACTAAACTCTGCAGGGCTGTGGCCCTCCAGGAACTGAGTTTGACACCCCTGCTCTAAACAATGTAATGACATTGTCTAAAAACTAAACTCTGCAGGGCTGCGGCCCTCCAGGAACTGAGTTTGACACCCCTGCTCTAAACAATGTAATGACATTGTCTAAAAAATTTTTTCCAGGTCTCAGGAGGTTAAAAACAGGGTAGTGTCATCAGCTAATTGGCTTATAAGAATATGTTTATCAGCTATATTAATCTCTTGTAATTGACTATCCGACAAAAAAGAATTAAGTTGATCGGCTATTAAGAACAAGTAAAGTGATACTAGGGCAGCCCTGGCGAACCCCTCTAGACACAACAAACCTTGGAGAAACTCCAGATTTAAGATTAATTGAGCAGTTGCCATTTTTATATAAAGTCCGTACCATTTTGCAAAAGAAATCACCAAAACCGAATTTATACAGGGATTGGAAAATAAAAGCATGTTCAAGGGAGTCGAAGGCTTTATGAAAATCTACAAACAAAATAAAAATGTACTCTCTAATCAGTTCATCATAGTCTAATAAATCTGAAACAAGGCGTATGTTATTAGCAATATGCCTCTTTGGAATCAAAATTGACTTTATTTACTTTATTAGCGCACATTGCTAGTCTTGATGTGAACAATTAATCTGTGCAAGTTAATCCGCTGAAAAAAATATTTTGTCTCAGTAATCGTTAATCAAAATCTGAACATTTGCTTCCGCTCTGGAATGGCATTCCTTCTCTGATGACGCCAGCTTGACGGCAGAATATGCATAAACACACCCCTCCAATCGTTAGGTTGCTATGAGTGAGAGACAGAGAGGAGGAGCGTAAAAATAAAACCACGCCCTCTATTCAATATTCCGTTTCATCTGGAAATACATCACTACACTGAAATAAAGTCGGCAGCAACATCCGGTTCACACAGACTTTAATTATTTACATGTGTGTAGGTTACATACTTCACAGTAAATAAATAGAGCATCTCAAACTCCATCTCTGCATGTTGTTGTGTGTTTGGGTTTATTATAACGTTCATCTGGGAACGCACGTGCGCCATTTCATAAGATTTGTAAGGTAAATAATTTATAAACCTACGCAAACACAGGAGAATACTTCAATATCTTTCTCAATGTGCAAGTTCATTGTTTATTTCAAAATAAAATTCAAACCCTCGCTCTGAATTTACACGTTTTGATGTCCACATATTTAAGAAATTACAGCGGCTGTAGCATTTCTGTTGTAAAGCAATGGCCAAATATTAAAGATTAAGCGGACATTTGAAACAAATGATGTTTGGTCAATATTAAACAAGGATTAGATCACACAGTAAAGTTTAAAACAATCGTCAGGCCAATGCTCTGCTGGCATTTGTCATAATGTGTAATATACATTAGCTCTATTGTTTATAATACATTATGTATTTTAACAGTTTTGTTCAATAAAATCATATGATTACTTGCTTTTGATACTTTATTTGAACTAATTATTATTGCCTCATTGCTGTTATATATGCATTTTAAAGGGGTCATATGATGTGATTTCAAGTTTTCCTTTCTCTTTGGAGTGTTACAAGCTGTTTGTGCATAGATAAGATCCCTGAAGTTGCAAAGACTAAAGTCTCAAAACCAAAGAAATATTCTTTATAAAAGTTAAGACTCTGCCACGCCCCCCCTAAAACGACTCATTTAAACACGCCCCCACATGTCTATGTCACGGAGTGGGAAGATTTGCATAACACCGCCCAAACATATACGCAACGAAAGAAGGCAGAACTTTTTTTCTCGCCGTAGTATTGTTGCTGCTGCCGGTGCCTTGTCCTGGAGACGCTGTTTCTCGTTGTGAAAGTGAAAGTACTTTGTTTGGGCTTCCAAAAGAGGACGCACCTAGAAATCATTGGTTAAATTGTATTTACAGCACCGTTCCACAACAGTTCAACCCAAATATTTGAGTGTGTGCACTGTGCAGCGTATTTTACGGAGGACTATTTCCTGAACCTGGAAGAGTAGCCTACAATGCTGGCTTGCACAAAGGCTGTTTCTATAAAGTGGGGCAATTCCAGCTTTGCAAGGACAGTCTGATGCTTCTGACTCACAGCCTGTAAGTACGTTTATGCTACTGATGATTCAAACGTGAGTTTTCAGCAGTGTAGAGTAGTGCTTGTTGTTTGTCGTTTCTCCGATCACAAATGCAGACATGGTAATGTTTAAAAAGACAGTATAAGTCATTATAATCAGTAATTATGTCCCCACCGGATGCAACAAATGCCTTGTTTATAACGGATTTTATTGTTTTTGTGTCATCGCGCTGGGACACGGCATCACAATACGGTAAGGGGGCATAACATTTCCGTCTCACGCTTGAGGTATTCGGCCAATCACAACGCACTTGATAGCTGGCCAATCAGAGCACGCCTCGCTTCTCAGAACGAAGAGCTTTGTAAAAATCGATGCGTTTCAGAAAGGCGGGTTATAGAGGAGCAACAATAATGTACAGTATGTGGAAAATAATGTGTTTTTTAACCTTAAACTTCTTATTAAATAGCATTTCAGTAAATTGGCTTTCTCAAGCCAACTTAAGAAGTATGCAAGATAACAATAATGATGCCTTGCCTTTGGCAAGCACCACTAATAACTAGAATGTACATTTCCTGAAGAAAATGTGAGTGGTGCTTGCCAGGGCAAAACTCGGCACTGGGCAGATATTACAGTGTTCTGCGCGATTGTAGAGAGCCAACTCCCATGTCTGTATGATGTTGTGGAGCTGAGATATGGCTTCTTTATGTTGCTATACGCTTGCTAGGGTTCTCTATGTGGTTGCTAGGGTTTAGCTGCACAGTCACCATGGTGATACTTACAGACTGGTTTTTCAGCCCAAACAAAAGAGGCCACCCCCATGTCTCTATGACACTGTGATCCGAAGATATCCATCTGGGCTTTTAACATGGCAGTCTATGGGATCAGTTGCTAGGGTGCTATAAATGGTTGCTACGGCGTGGCTTGATAGCATCATAATGATTCTGAGAGTCTGATTGCTTGGCTGAGTAAAATGAGCCCACCCCCATGTCTCTATGATATTGTGAAGCAGAGTTATTGTTACGTGTGCTGTTTCATGGGCCGTCCCTCACCATAGTATGTCAAAGGGGCAAATTTGGGGCGCTCTTGTGCCCTAGGGGTACAACTTATACCCCATTGCGGGGTATGTTCTCGCACAGCTTGATAGCCTCTCTAAATGTGGTGATTCATGTGTTTCTACGAAATTCTCATTCTGAGTTAGGACTCGTCAAAGTTGGCTGCAATGTTAAGTCTATGGGATTTTTCAGCCGATTTTTCGCCCACTGTACGATTATCGTACGCCCGATCGCTTATAAAAGATATAGGACACCATTACTCAATAAGCCGCACGATTTGACGCCTCATTCATGGGTCTGTGACAAACGGTGCAGGAGGAGTAACGAACCGAAGTTTTGTCCAGGAGAAGAATAAGAATAAGCAGAATAATAATAACTAGATAAAAAAGTTTGTGAACAAACTTTGAAGTTGGCTTAAGAAAGTCTGACCTATTAAATGTAGTTTTAAAAGCTTGCAGTTTGAAGGTGTTCATTTGAAGAAGTCTGAAGTTTAAATAAGATAGATAGGAATATTAAATAGATAGACATATACATAGATAGATAGATAGATAGATAGATAGATAGGAATATTAGATAGATAGATAGATAGATACATATTAATATTAGATAGACAGATAGATAGATAGATAGATAGATAGAGTCAGATGGTGTTGCTAGGGTACTTGGGGTGGTTGCTAAGGTGTTGCTATGCGGTTGCTAGGGTACCCGGGGTGGTTGCTAGGGTGTTGCTATGCGGTTGCTAGGGTACTTGGGGTGGTTGCTAGGGTGGTTGCTAAGGTACCCGGGGTGGTTGCTAGGGTGTTGCTATGCGGTTGCTAGGGTACCCGAGGTGGTTTCTAAGGTGTTGCTATGCGGTTGCTAGGGTACTTGGGGTGGTTGCTAGGGTGGTTGCTATGCGGTTGCTAAGGTACCCGGGATGGTTGCTAAAGTGTTGCTATGCGGTTGCTAGGGTACCCAGGGGTGTTGCTAGGGTGTTGCTATACGGTTGCTAGGGTACCCGGGCGGGTTGCTATGGTGTTGCTATGCAGTTGTTAGCATGATTAGCAAGTTACTAGCATGTCGCTAACATGTTTCTAGCATGATTAGCATGTTGCTAGCATGATTAGCATGTTACTAGCATGTCACTAGCATGTTTCAAGCATGATTAGCAATTGACTAGCATCTCATCAGCATGATTAGCATTTCGCTAGGATAGATAGATAGATGGATGTGTTTGAATGGGTTAGAAATAGTACATAGAAGGGAAGTCTGATTGAGTCTAATGGGCTTCATTGTGTTTAGATTTAAATTTTGACAGTTGGAGCTGGCAAGGTCTGGGCTCATCTGAACATTCCGTCACTGTAAGTATATGGGATTTTTCCCAGTTTTATTCGTAATTTTCCATAAGTCGGATCAGTTAGAAAAGATATAGCACACCCGGCGAGATCAGTCTGAAGGTCTGGTGCGAGTTTGGAGTCTGTAGAGTTAAAGCTCTAGGAGGAGTTAGAGTTGTAAATTTTAGTCTCAGAAGAATAATAATAACTAGAATGTACATTTCCTGAAGAAAATGTGAGTGGTGCTTGCCGGGGCAAAACTCGGCGCTGGGCAGATACTACAGTGTTCTGCGCGATTGTAGAGAGCCGACTCTCATGTCTGTATGATGTTGTGGAGCTGAGATATGGCTTCTTTATGTTGCTATACAGTTGCTAGGGTTCTGTATGTGGTTGCTAGGGTGTCGCTGCACAGTCGCCATGGTGATACTTACAGACTGGTTTTTCAGCCCAAACAAAAGCTACCCCCATATCTATACCACTTTCTGGAGCTGAGAAATTGCTTATTCATGAGTTTGTTCAGTTGCTAAGGTACTCTAAATGGTAGCTATGGTGTGCCCATACAGTTTATGGCATGATATTTAAAGACTATTTGACAGTCTGAATCCACTGAGCCCAACGCCATGTTTCTACAATGTTTTGGTGCTGGAAAATTGTTTGTTAATGTCCTTTTACGGTTGCTAGGGTGCTGTAAGTGGTTGCTAGGGCATAGGTATGAAGTTGTCATGTCAGTACTTATTGGCTGCTTGATAGGCCGAGTCAAAAGAGCCCTCGCCCAAGTCTCTGTGATCTTCTGATCCAAAGATATAATCTCACTAATTTTGTGCCAATGTTAAGTCTATGGGACTTTTTCGCCCAAATTTTTTCATCCATCAGACGAACATCGTACACTCAATTACTTATAAAGTAAGTAGTAAGTAATATTTATTTCTATAGCACCTTTCAAGCGCAAGTGTCACAAAGTGCTGTACAACAACAGTATACAATGAAGAAATAAAAGACATGACAATTTAAAAATTAGACAAAAGCAAGTTTAAACAAGTGAGTTTTCAGCTGCTTTTTAAAAATGTCCACCGAGTCCAAAGATCTCAGTTCCCGAGGAAGAGCATTCCACAACTTGGGAGCAACTACTTCAAATGCACAGTCTCCTTTTGTCTTTAATCTAGACCGTGGAACAACTAGCAGGAACTGATTTGAAGATCTCAGATTCCTACTAGAGTTATAGGGTTTCAACATCTCATGTATATACACAGGGGCTTGACCATTCAACGCTCTAAACACCATGACAAGAATTTTAAAATTAATTCTAAATTTGACAGGAAGCCAATGTAAAGAAATTAAAATTGGGGTTACGTGAGATCTCTTTGATGACTTAGTTAAGAGTTTAGCAGCAGAATTTTGAACCACTTGTAAACGTTTGAGTGTTGAATTACTAAGACAGGTAAAAAGAGAGTTGCAGTAATCAAGGCGGGAGGAAATCAATGCATGTATAATCATTTCCAGCTCCGCTGTAGACACAACTGGCCTCAATTTTGCGATGTTTCTCAACTGATAAAAACAATTTCGAACCAAATAATTCACATGCTGATCAAGACTGAAGGCTTGCCCCATATGAACACCTAAATTACGAATGGTAGATTTAACAGAATGTGATAAAGAACCAAGACTTTCCATCACTTTTGGAAGAACACCAACAGGAGCTGAGATAAGTACTTCAGTTTTTTCAGGATTTAACTGTAGATAATTATTTGCCATCCAGACTTTAATGGAGTTTATACAGTTTAAAAGAACAGACAATTTTGTAATTTCGTGAGACTTAAAAGAAATATAAAGTTGAATATCATCTGCATAGCAATGATAGCGAATGCCTTCAAAACTGCTTATCAGTTTCCCCAGAGGCAGCAAATACAAAGCAAAAAGCAATGGGGCCAAAACAGAACCCTGGGGAACACCACAGGACACCGGTGCTGTAGATGAAGTGTAATTATGAACTCTTACTGAGAAGGACCGATCTGATAAGTATGATGAAAGCCAACTCAAGGCTGTACCCGAGATACCAACCTCCTGTCTAAGCCTCTCAACTAATATACAGTGATCAACTGTATCAAAAGCAGCAGTGAGATCCAATAAAACCAGTACAGAGCATTCTCCTACATCGCCTTGCATTAACAAATCATTTAAAACTCTAAGAAGAGCAGTTTCAGTTGAGTGCATACAACGAAAGCCAGATTGGAATTTATCAAACACATTATGACCATCTAAAACAGCATAAAGCTGATTTACAACAACTTTTTTCAGGACCTTAGCCATAAAAGGTAACTTAGAAATAGGTCTATAATTTTGGAGTAAAGATGAGTCAAGATTTGTTTTCTTTAGAATAGGTTGAACCATGGCTTGTTTAAAATAATCTGGAACTTGACCAGATGTTAATGAATTGTTAATTATAGATAACACATACGGACCAATTGTGTCAATAACATTTTTAAACAAGACAGTGGGTACCACATCCAGATGACAAGAAGAACTTTTCATAGAACTAACTACCTTAGTAAGTTCATCAAGTGTTATCGGAGAAAAATTATCCAAGGTTACTGGCCTGGAGACATGAGGTATTTGAAGTAAAGCAGAAGGTATAATATTATTTAGTATATTTTTTATCTTATCCACAAAAAAATGGAGAAAATTATTGCACTCTTCAACTGAAGAGACTTGAAACGCCGGCGATGGAGGCGAAACAATATTATGTATAGTGTCAAATAAAATTTTGGGATTATGTCTGCTGCTAGATATTAAATTGGAAAAATACTTAATTCTGGCATCCTTAACCTTGTTATTAAAATCCATTAAGAGCTCTTTTAAGTGCTGATAGTGAACTAATAGTCGAGTAGATTTCCACAGACGCTCAGTTTTACGACAAATACGTTTAAAGGAGCGAATACTATCATTGATCCATGGGGTGGAATTTGACAGACGAGCTGCTCTGGACTTCACAGGAGCAACTTCATCCAAGACTAAAAGGCAATGCTCATTAAAAGATTGAACTTGAACATCAACTCTACCATTTGACATATTAATGGACGAATTATCAAAAGCAGCAGAGAATTTCTCTGCAGAAAGGTTATTCAGGATGCGAGAATCTATTTCTCGACTACACAATGGTGCATCTAAATTACCAAATAAGTCAAATGAGATGCAATTATGATCTGAAATAAAAATATCTTCAGACAAAACAGAACCAATATTTAAACCATAACTAAAAACAAGATCTAAAGTATGTCCTCTTATATGAGTAGGACCAGTAACATATTGTATAAGATTAAAAGACTCAGTAATATTAATAAAATCAATTGCAAATTTATCCGAAACATCATCAATATGAATGTTGAAGTCGCCAACAATCACAATTTTAGTAAGCTGAAGAATAGATGACAAAAAATCACTAAAATCATCTAGGAAGGAGCAGTTTGGGCCAGGAGGACGATAAATTAAAATACAATAAAAGGGATCTGTACGCCCAACTTGAATCACTTGCACTTCAAAAGAGGTAAAAGACCCGACATTTACCATCCGAGAAAAAAAACAGTTTCTGAACACAACAGCAAGTCCTCCACCACGGCCTGAACGTCTAGGCAGACTAATAAATGTGTAATCCTTGGGACAAATTTCCTTAAGGGGAGCATTTTCCAGATTTCTCTGCCAGGTTTCAGTCATACACAAAAATTCCAGCTCAGGACAGATAGGACATAGCGCGGTAGGCAGACAGTGGCAGTGGCAAAGCCAAACACAGGCGCCATCTTGGTTATAGAGGTGTGCTATATCATAAAAGATATAGCACACCTCTATAACTGGGAGGTTACTAAGCGTATTGCTAAGCGGTTGGTAGTTGTCACACATCATTACTATGTAGATTTATAGAGTTATTCGTATGTTCTTAGTCTGAATTAACACTTAGCTAATCACTATTAGCATGTAGCTATTCACTGCTAGCATGTGTAGCATGCATGAGGGAAGTCCTGTTTGCGATCACGAGTCAAAAGAGCAAAACCTGCATGTTTATATGACACTTTTATCCAAAGATATCCCTTTTGATCTGTTTTCAATGGAGGTCTATGGGGTGGTTGCTAGGATGCTGTAAGTAGTTGCTAGGGTGTGGCTATGAAGGTCATAGGTCATTATTTATTGGTTACTTAAAAGAGGAGTCAAATGAGTGTGTGTGAGTGACAGAGAGAGAGAGAGAGAGAGAAGGGGCTCTAAGGGCCTGCGTGTGTGTGTGTGTGAGAAAGTGACAGTTGAGATTCAAATTCACGAACATTCCACCATTGTAAGTCAATGGGATTTTTTGCCCGCTTTTTCGTCCGCTGTGTGAACATCGTCCGATCGCTTAAAAAAGATACAGCCCACATCTCCTCAATGAGCCGGTCGATTTGACACCTCTTTCATGGGTCTGTGACAAACGGTGCAGGAGGAGTAGCGAATCGAAATTTTTGTCCAGAAGAGGAAGAAGCAGAATAATAATAAGTATGCAAGATAACAATAGTGATGCCTTGCCTTTGGCAAGCACCACTAACTAGAATGTACATTTCCTGAAGAAAATGTGAGTGGTGCTTACCGTGGCAAAACTCAGCGCTCGGTTGCTAGGTCGGCATGAGTGGTTTCCACGGCACTGCTAAGCGGTTGCTATGGCACTCGGGGTGGTTGCTAGGGTACCCAGGATGGTTACTAGGGCCGTTGCTAGGGTACCCAGGATGGTTGCTATGTTGTTGCTATGCGGTTGCTAGGGTAATCAGGGTGGTTACTAAGGTGTTACTATGTGGTTGCTAGGGTACTCAGGGTGGTTGCTAGGGTACCCAGAATGGTTGCTAGGGCGGTTCCTAGGGTACCCAGGATGGTTGCTAGGTTGTTGCTATGCGGTTGCTAGGGTAATCAGGGTGGTTGCTAAGGTGTTGCTATGTGGTTGCTAGGGTACTCAGGGTGGTTGCTAGGGTGTTGTTATGTGGTTGCTAGGTAACTCGGAGAGGTTGCTAGGGTACCCAGGGTGGTTGCTAGGATGTTGCTAGGGTACTTGGGGTGGTTGCTAGGGTGTTGCTATGCAGTTGCTAGGGTACCCAGGGTGGTTGCTAGGGTGTTGCTATGCGGTAGCTAGGGTATTCTGGGTGGTTGCTAGGATACCCAGGGTGGTTGCTAAGGTGTTGCTATGTGGTTGCTAGGGTACCCAGGGTGGTTGCTAAGGTAAATGGGGTGGTTGCTAGTGTGTTTCTATGCAGTTGCTATGGTACTTGGGTGGTTGCTAGGGTACCTGGGGTGGTTGCTAGGGTGTTGCTAGGCAGTTACTAGTTGACACAGATCATTACTATGGAGTTTTATAGAGTTCTTAGTTTGAATTAGCACTTAGCTAATCACTATTAGCATATAGCTATTCACTGCTAGCATGTGTAGCATGTTTGGAAGTCCTATTTGTTAGCATGAGTCAAAAGAACCAACTCCCAAGTCTATACGACATTCTGATGCAAAGATATAAGACTTGATAAATGGTTGCTAGGGTACTCTGTTTGGTTGTTAGGAAGTGGCCTGGCAGTTGCCAATGATAATACTCCAAAGGTTGTTTGCCAGTATGAATAATATAAACCAATCCCCATGTCTCTATGACATTCAGATTTGAAGATATGCTTTTGGGTTGCTAGGGTGCTCGACATTGGTTGCTAGGGAGTGGCTAGGACGTGTATATGGTGATTCATGATTGGCTGTTTCCTGCCCCGAGTCAAACCCCCATGTCTCTATGATATTCAGATTTAAATATATACCTGTTTGGGTTTGGGTTGCTAGGGTACTCGACATTAGTTGCTAGGGTGTGGCTAGGAAGTGTCTATGGTGTTTCATGATTGGCTGTTTGCTGCCTCGAGTCAAACGAGCCCACCCCCATGTCTCTATGACATTCAGATTTGAAGATATGCCTGTTTGGGTTTGGGTTGCTAGGGTTCTCGACATTGGTTGCTAGGGAGTGGCTAGGGAGTTGCTAGGAAGTGTCTATGGTGATTCATGATTGGCTGTTTGCTGCCCCGAGTCAAACGAGCCCACCCCCATGTCTGTATGACATTCAGATTTGAAGATATGCCTGTTTGGGTTTGGGTTGCTAGGGTACTCGACATTGGTTGCTAGGGAGTGGCTAGGACGTGTCTATGGTGATTCATGATTGGCTGTTTCCTGCCCCGAGTCAAACCCCCATGTCTCTATGATATTCAGATTTAAATATATACTTGTTTGGGTTTGGGTTGCTAGGGTACTCGACATTAGTTGCTAGGGCGTGGCTAGGAAGTTTCTATGGTGACTCATGATTGGCGGTTTCCTGCCCCGAGTCAAATGAGCCCACCCCCATGTCTCTGTGACATTCAGATTTGAATATATGCCTGTTTGGGTTTGGGTTGCTAGGGTGCTCGACATTGGTTGCTAGGGAGTGGCTAGGAAGTGTCTATGGTGATTCATGATTGGCTGTTTGCTGCCCCGAGTCAAACTAGCCCACCCCCATGTCTCTATGATATTCAGATTGAAAGATACGGCTGTTTGGGTTTGGGTTGCTAGGGTGCTTGATAATGGTTGCTAGGGCGTGGCTAGGAAGTTTCTATGGTGATTCATGATTGGCGGTTTCCTGCCCCGTGTCAAACGAGCCCACCCCCATGTCACTGTGACATTCAGATTTGAATATATGCCTGTTTGGGTTTGGGTTGCTAGGGTGCTCGACATTGGTTGCTAGGGAGTGGCTAGGAAGTGTCTATGGTGATTCATGATTGGCTGTTTGCTGCCCGAGTCAAATGAGCCCACCCCATGTCTCTATGACATTCAGATTTGAAGATATGCCTGTTTGGGTTTGGGTTGCTAGGGTACTGACATTGGTTGCTAGGGAGTAGCTAGGAAGTGTCTATGGTGATTCATGATTGGCTGTTTGCTGCCCGAGTCAAACTAGCCCACCCCATGTCTCTATGATATTCAGATTGAAAGATACGGCTGTTTGGGTTTGGGTTGCTAGGGTGCTTGATAATGGTTGCTAGGGCGTGGCTAGGAAGTTTCTATGGTGATTCATGATTGGCGGTTTCCTGCCCGTGTCAAACGAGCCCACCCCATGTCACTGTGACATTCAGATTTGAATATATGCCTGTTTGGGTTTGGGTTGCTAGGGTGCTCGACATTGGTTGCTAGGGAGTGGCTAGGAAGTGTCTATGGTGATTCATGATTGGCTGTTTGCTGCCCGAGTCAAATGAGCCCACCCCCGTGTCTCTATGACATTCAGATTTGAAGATATGCCTGTTTGGGTTTGGGTTGCTAGGGTACTCGACATTGGTTGCTAGGGAGTAGCTAGGAAGTGTCTATGGTGATTCATGATTGGCTGTTTGCTGCCCCGAGTCAAACTAGCCCACCCCCATGTCTCTATGATATTCAGATTGAAAGATACGGCTGTTTGGGTTTGGGTTGCTAGGGTGCTTGATAATGGTTGCTAGGGCGTGGCTAGGAAGTTTCTATGGTGATTCATGATTGGCGGTTTCCTGCCCCGTGTCAAACGAGCCCACCCCCATGTCTCTGTGACATTCAGATTTGAATATATGCCTGTTTGGGTTTGGGTTGCTAGGGTGCTCGACATTGGTTGCTAGGGAGTGGCTAGGAAGTGTCTATGGTGATTCATGATTGGCTGTTTGCTGCCCCGAGTCAAATGAGCCCACCCCCATGTCTCTATGACACTGTGATCCGAAGATATCCATCTGGGCTTTTAACATGGCAGTCTATGGGATCTGTTGCTAGGGTGCTATAAATGGTTGCTAGGGCGTGGCTTGATAGCTTCATAATGATCCTGAGAGTCTGATTGGTTGGCTGAGTAAAATGAGCCCTCCCCCATGTCTCTATGATATTGTGATGCAGAGTTATGTTCAATGCAAAATTCCTATGTAAATTACCATAGTAGGAAAAGCGTGTGCTGTTTCATGGGCCGTCCCTCACCATAGTATGTCAATGGGGCAATTTTGGGGGCGCTCTTGTAGGAGGAGTAGCGAACCGAAGTTTTGTCCAGAAGAAGAAGAAGAAGAAGAAGAACTAGAATATACATTTCCTGAAGAAAATGTGAGTGGTGCTTGCAGTGGCAAAACTCGGCGCTGGGCAGATACTACAGTGTTCTGCGCGATTGCAAGAGAGACAACCACCATGTCTGTACAATGTTGTGGAGCTGAGATATGGCTTCTTTATGTTGCTATACGGTTGCTAGGGTTCTCTATGTGGTTGCTAGGGTGTAGCTGCACAGTCGCTATGGTGATACTTACAGACTGGTTTTTCAGCCCGAACAAAAGAGGCCACGGCGATATCTATACCACTTTCTGGTGCTGAGAAATTGCTTATTCATGAGTTTGTTCAGTTGCTAAGGTACTCTAAATGGTAGCTATGGTGTGCCTATACAGTTTATGGCATGATATTTAAAGACTATTTGACAGTCTGAATCAACAGAGCCCTACCCCATGTTTCTACAATGTTTTGGTGCTGAAAAATTGTTTGTTAATGTCCTTTTATGGTTGCTAGGGTGCTGTAAGTGGTTGCTAGGGCATAGGTATGAAGTTGTCATGTCAGTACTTATTGGCTGCTTGATAGGCCGAGTCAAAAGAGCCCTCCCCCAAGTCTCTGTGACCTCCTGATCCAAAGATATAATCTCACTAATTTTGTGCCAATGTTAAGTCTATGGAACTTTTTCGCCCAAATTTTTTCATCCATCAGACGAACATCGTACACTCAATTACTTATAAAACATATAGCACACCTCTATAACTGGGAGGATACTAAGCGTATTGCTAAGCGGTTGGTAGTTGTCACACATGATTACTATGTAGATTTATAGAGTTATTCGTATGTTCTTAGTCTGATTTAACACTTAGCTAATCACTATTAACATGTAGCTATTCACTGCTAGTAGGGATGGGTACCGAAACCCGGTATTAAATCGGTCTCGGGGCTAAATTATGAAAGACCGGAGTATCGATAAGCTCTGACGTTATCGGTTCTGCTGTCGGTACTGGAGAAATCAAGAAAACACACATACATTTATTGTTACTATATATACACATTATTTAGCAAATTATATTTCACCAGAGTTGCCAGCTGTTTTTATGTGCAATAATATTCAAACATCTGTCTGAGATACATTTTTGCTATTCGCAATTCAGAAACGAGAACGCGCTTACGCGGAGGAGTTTCAGCATGTGCAACATGAAAGCCCTGTTTAATTATGATAGAAGAGAGAACTAACTATTCAAACATCTGCTTATGCTTTAGGCCTGTGGCTGTTATATTAAGCTTAGTTTATTTTTTTTTTATTTCGATTTTGGCTTCTAAGTATTATAGCCATGTTTCTTCTAGCACAACTTCCTTCCCTTTACAGCGGTGCGCATTCGTTCCTCCCTAACCAAAACTTAACGTCAGAATCAGCTCAATCGGTGATTGTAAAATGCTGTCTTTACTGCTGCTACATTGCGGACATGTTTGATAATAAAACGTTGAAAGCACAATCAGCGAGACTCTGTTCCCCAGGATGAAATGTGTGTACGCGCGCCGCCCAAAACGGACAAGCAGATTACACTTTGAGCTTCAGGCGCATCCAAACGATCAAATGCACACAAAATGTCAAAATGGCCAGCTACGAGAGTATTCACTTAAACACAGTTTATGTCTTAAGTGGACGAGATCAGTTGGGAGAAAATCCGATGTGTGTCAATATTTTGTCTTAAAGTGACAGACTGGTGCTTGGGCCATCAATGTTAAATAACAAAATGCAAAGAGAAAATCACCCACAGCTCTTAATCTGAATAACGTTATAGCTTTAATAAGCATTAATCTATCAATACATACAGTGAAAATTATACAGTGTTATTTTACATTTAAATTTTTTTGTTTTACGTTTGATTACTTTTAGATTTCTTTTGTAGCTATTACTTACCTGAAAATTAATGTTAGTAGACCTTCATGGAAAAATGAAAGCACTGTTTATTTCATTTCATTTAATTTGTATATTTGTTTTATTGTATTTGTTGGTTTGTTTTACTTTGTTTCTTTGTTCATGTTCTTACTGTATCTTATGTATATAAAACACTAAAAATGCCTGCACACTGGTGCATTTACAAATTGATGTTTTATATTAATTTAATTAAATATTTATTTTACATTTCAGAATATAAAGCAATGTTAATCCAGCTCCTAATCTGTCTCATTCATATATATATAACAAAAAGTACCGATAAGAATACCGTTAAAGTACCGGATCGATAAGCAGTATCAGTAAGAGTAGTAATACCGTTAATACCTTACCATCCCTAACTGCTAGCATGTGTAGCATTTGATCACGAGTCAAAAGAGTAAAACCTGCATATATGACACTTTTATCCAAAGATATCCCTTTTGATCTGTTTTCAATGGAGGTCTATGGGGTGGTTGCTAGGGTGCTGTAAGTGGTTGCTAGGGTGTGGCTATGAAGGTCATAAGTCATTACTTATTGGTTACTTAAAAGAGGAGTCAAATGACTGTGTGTGAGTTACAGAGAGAGAGAGAGAAGGGGCTCTAAGGGCCTGCGTGTGTGTGTGTGTGTGAGAAAGTGACAGTTGAGATTCAAATTCACGAACATTCCACCATTGTAAGTCAATGGGATTTTTTGCCCGCTTTTTCGTCCGCTGTGTGAACATCGTAGGTCCGATCGCTTAAAAAAGATATAGCCCACATCTCCTCAATGAGCCGGTCGATTTGACACCTCTTTCATGGGTCCCCATTCAAAACTATACGAGTGACACGTCTTGGGTATTCTATAGTCTTTGATATAACTCATTTATCTTATACAGAATACACTTCATCATTTATACAACATAGCATTAATATTATGACTTACTGTTTAGGCTAGCTGCACAAAATACCCGAATGCACATGAATGTGTCTGCACGGCTCTGAATGGACTCCTTTTGTGGACGCATTGTTCATGCAACAATGTGCAGAAACACGGCAAATAAACTCTGAAAATTCACAGTGTTTTATTATAATAGTGTTCTCATTATAATGTTATGTATATGACAGTACCAGTCATAGTTATTAATATTCTGCATTGTTGTTTGTCCTGCTCTCGCTGCGCGCTGAAGAGATAATCAATGAAGCGCTTTACTGCAGCACTACACAACCAAATTCATCTTATACAAGATAAATAATATATACATGTTATATATAAACTGGCTGAAATGTTTTGAAATCACTTGTACCATACCTAATCGAGAAAAAAAACAGTATTTCACTCTGCCTGCGTCAATTTGAATCTTGTTTAAGATTTAAATCCCTGCTGCCAAGATGCTCCTCTGTCGGTCACAGATTATGTAAAAAGTGAAACTTAAATCTATAGGAGTGGTTGGATTTTTTCACACACTTTAAAATATTTATTTAAAGCTTCTTTCTTTTCAGATTCTTACTTACAGCATTATCTTAATAGGCTGTATATTAACCTATTGGGAGAAAACCGGTTGTTCTATGTGAAATCAGACATTCGAGCACCCCCATATAGCCAAAATGGCATGATCATAACACACCGCGAATATTCGACTGTGAGCTTGGGAGTCAAAATAAGCATTGAATCGTCGACTATTCGGGGTCACCCCAAAATGCTATGACAATAATAAAATACCATTAAATATAAAGTGTCTGTATAATATGTGTTTTTTAAATATATTTTATATTAATTTGCAGGGCTTGTTTTGTTTGTTTTATGGAGAACTTGTAAATAGAGGCCAGTAAGACACTATTAACTACTACTCATCCTTTTAATTACATAAATGTCTCGTTAAAATGTCCACAAATTGATTGAAACTGATCCGAGATCAGGTAAAATACACTGATGCTGGTTCAATAGTTCACCGCTGTTCACCCAACAGCAAACCATTGAAATTTAAAAATGTTTCAAAACAGTTATGACGTAATGAAGCCTTGTTTACTGAAATCACGTGCGCTCCGAACCAGTTTTGAAACAAACTGTAACAGAAGTTTTGAAGCTTCACGAAGCAGTGCTTCGAAAGCGTCCATCAATAATGTGAAACGTAGCTCGAGGGGCACTTCGTTGAATGTGAATAGGTGGTGCTATATTGAGCCATTTTGCCACACCCACTTCTGAAGGTTATCAAACGTAAATTTTCGCAAGTTCTGATGCGTGTGCGAAGTTTCATGACTTTTCAAGCATGTTTAAAATGTCAAAAATGTGATTAATTTTGGAGAATACTACTACTACTACTACTACTAATAATAATAATAATAAACAGAACAATTCCAAGAGGGTCCTCGCACCACCGGTGCTTGGGCCATAATAATAATAATAAACAAAGCAATTCCAAGAGGGTCCTCGCACTGCGGTGCTCGGGCCATAATAAACAGCGCAATTCCAATAGGGTCCTTGCACCAATGGTGCTCGGGCCCTAATTATATTATATTATACTGTTTCATTATGCAATTTTTTTTTGTTAATCTGTACATGAGCAGCTTTAAACAGCCTGTGTAAATAAACAAATGCCATGTCATGTGCAGCTACTGTTACACCTTTGTAGTTTAAAAATGGCTTTTATTGATGGTGGGGAAAAAATAAAATAAAATAACGAGATTGGTAACAGTGAGTGATTAATGTATCTGGTTAAATTGGACAAAACAAACAAACAATACAGATACATTTGATAGGTTAGTTATAAAATTGGTCTTCAATGAGCCCAACGAGCCCGGCACAACTGGTCTTCAACAAGCCCAAAAGATCCCATGTTACACCTCTCTTTATCTCCTTGCACTGGCTACCGGTTGCAGCTCGCATCAAGTTCAAGACATTGATGCTTGCATATAGAACAGCCACAGGCTCAGCACCCGCCTACTTACACTCACTATTACGAATCTACATCCTCTCCAGAAGTCTGAGATCCGCTAGTGAGCGACGCCTCGTGGTACCATCACAGAGAGGCTCAAAAACACTCTCCAGAACATTCTCATTCAACGTTCCTGGCTGGTGTAATGATCTTCCCACCCCTATCCGGAATGCTGAATCCCTGACAATTTTCAAGCAACAGTTGAAAACCCATCTGTTTCGACTCTGCTTGACTTCATCCTAAATAATAATAATAAAAAAAAAACTTTGACTTTCTCTTTATTTATTCCATTCCTTTCTAGCTTGTACTTATTTGAACAATGCCTGAGACTTGGTATTACGAGCACTTCCTCTGTCTGTTTGCCACTTTAAGATGAATCGCTTTATGTATTCCCCAATTGTAAGTCGCTTTGGATAAAAGCGTCTGCAAAATGACTAAAGGTAAATGTAAAATTGCTAAAAAAAAAATGCCCTTGAAAATCAGGCCTATAAGTATGCCTATGATATAAAGCAACTAGTCACTCGCTACTTGAGTGGTATTTTTATTGGATGCTTTTTTTTTTAAACTTTATTAGATATGACTTGAAAATAAATTCAAATATGTATATGAAATTATGAATCCAAAAGCATTTAATTCCATTAACACTGAAGTATATTCTATCAAAGTATATTATTTATGTAATAAATACAGAATGTAGCACACAATAATGTTATTTCTCCCAGTTTTATTAAAATTTATTTAAATATTTTACACTTCCAGTCTTCAACGGGTAATCACCAATTATTACATGGTCAATGCATTTGCATTACCAGCTCAGATAATGCATTTACTGCTTACAGTACTTATCATAGAAAGTAGGGCTGTCACTAAGCATTATTTTGGCAATTGAGTAATCTGACGATTATTCTGATGATTAATCGAGTATATTAGATTAATTAATTAGATTAGATATATTAGAGTATATTAGCAACCATCCTGGGTACCCTAGCAACCACCCTGAATACCCTAGCAACCGCATAGCAACACCCTAGCAACCACCCCAGGTACCCTAGCAACCACATAGTAACATCCTAGCAACCACCCTGGGAACCCTAGCAACCACACTGATTACCCTAGCAACTGCATAGGAACACCTTAGCAACCACCCTGATTACCCTAGCAACCACATAGCAGCAACCTAGCAACCACCCAGAGTGCCCAAGCAACCGCCTAGCAGTGCCGTGGAAAACACTCATGCCGACCTAACAACCGAGTTCTGAGTTTTGCCACTGCAAGCACCACTCACATTTTCTTCAGGAAATGTACATTCTAGTTAAGTTGGCTTGAAAAAGCCAACTTACTGATATTGTACTTAAGCTTCTTATTAAGTTGGCTTGAGAAAGCCAACTTACTGAAATCCGTCTTAAACTTATTATTAAGTTGGCTTGAGAAAGCCAACTTACTGAAATCCGTCTTAAACTTATTAAGTTGGCTTGAGAAAGCCAACTTACTGATATTGTACTTAAACTTAGTATTATTAAGTTGGCTTGAGAAAGCCAACTTACTGATATTGTACTTAAACTTATTATTATTAAGTTGGCTTGAGAAAGCCAACTTACTGATATTGTACTTAAACTTATTATTATTATTATTCTTTTTCTGAGACTAAAATTTCTGACTGCTACTCCTCCTAGAGCTTTAACTCTACAAACTCCAAACTCAGCCCAAGTCTTCAGACTGATCTGACTTAGCGTGCTATATCTTTTCTAACTAATCCGACTTACGGTTTTCATAAAAATGAAGATTAAAAATCATAAAAAATCCCATTGACTTACATTGGCTCATCTGAACATTCCGTCAAACTCCAACTGTCAAAATTTAAATCTAAACACACTGAAGCCCATTAGACTCAATCAGACTTCCCTTCTATGTACTATTTCTAACCCATTCAAACTCATCTATCTCTCTATCTATCTGAGATCTATCTCACACACACACACACACACACACAAACAAACAAACATACCTTCCCTATTTAACACACACACAAACACACGCACACAAGAAATAGACAGAAAATGTGAAGATTGAAAGAATAATTGTAAAACATTTATACATTTTTAATCATTCAAATAATATTTCAGTTTCTTTGTTTACTTCTCATCTATACATTAATGCCATGTTTTGGGAGATATGAAGTACTTTTGTACCTGTTTACCACAAAAATCCTCAACTACACCATTAGCTTGCATGTGAAATATTACATTTTTATGAATAAATCTCTTAAATGATGATCTAAATTTAATTTAAACTGTTTCTGGATATTGATCTAGGTGTTAGGTGTACAATACTGCCATCTGGTGGTTAGAGAAAAACTTGTAGAAATCAGTTTTTGAAAGAATAGTGTAATGACCATATATATATCCAGCAGAGGCCCATAGAGAGCCATTCATTTTTCTGGAAGTAAAACTGTATAAGTGCTCGCTTTTGCAATAATGCCACATAAATTTGCAGAAATGCCACACAAGTTGTCACTAAAACTTGATTGGAGGTACATATTTATTTCAATCTAAAAAGTAAAATATAAATTTATTTTTTTTACATAAATGTCGAAACGAAAAAACCTAAAAAACAACTGCAATAAGCAGATATGAATGGTGAGTATGTGTGTAAGAGAGTGTGTGTGTACGTACGTGAGTAAGTATGCTCGTTCCACATTGCATTTGTGCTCTAGTATCAGGCTTTAATTTTGTTGTGTGGACATTTTCAGATTTATGCAGAATTTATTGATTTTATTTGCCAATTTCTATAAAAATGCTCTTTGTTGCAGTCACACGTGTGTGTGCGCGTCTTTTCTACATTGCATTTGTGATCTAGTACCAGGCCTTCATTTCTGTGTGAAATTTTCAGACCTGTGCTGGATTTATTATTATTTTTTGACAAATTGAAAAAAATATATATATATAGATTTTTTCGTATTTCCCATTCATTTTCAATTAGCCATATTAGTAAAAAAAAAAATTACATACCTTCAGAACTGAATCAAGCCCTTTTTTTTTTTTTCTATGTGAATACAGATAGAAAATGTTGAAAAGTCACAAAATCTTATTCCACTGAGATGAAGGGAAACATTTTTTAACTAAAGAAAGTTGATTGGGGTCATACTGACTATTTCTAATCCATTCAAACTCATCTATCTAATGTTTCTTATCTATCTATCTATAATCTGACTGTATCTATCTATCTATCTATTATCTATCTATCTATCTATCTATCTATCTATCTATCATCTGACTGTATCTATCTATCTATCTATCTATCATCTGACTCTATCTATCTATCTATCTATCTATCTATCTCTCTATCTATCTATCAGACTTCCCTTCTATGTACTATTTCTAACCCATTCAAACTCATCTATCTATCTCTCTATCTGAGATCTATCTCACACACACACACACACACACACACACACACACACACAGACACACCTCACACACACAAACAAACAAACAAATAAACAAACATAGACCTTTCAATCATAAGACCTGTTTTTCCTGTTTACACCTGTGTCCTTTGGGGGCAATATGACCCCAAAATTGAAAGAGTAATTGTAAAACATTTATACATTTTTAATCATACAAATAATATATCTTTTTTGTTTGTTTGTTTACTTCTCATCTATACATTAATGCCGTGTTTTGGGAGATATGAAGTACCTTTGTACCTGTTTACCACAAAAATCCTCAGCTACACCATTAGCTTACATGTGAAATATTACATTTTTATAAATAAATCTCTTAAATGATGATCTAAATTTAATTTAAACCGTTTCTGGATATTGAGCTAGGTGTTAAGTGTACAATACTGCCATCTGGTGGTTAGAGAAAAACTTCACAGAAATCACAGATTTTGAAAGAATAGTGTAATGACCATATATATCCAGCAGAGGCCCATAGAGAGCCATTCATTTTTCTGGAAGTAAAACTGTATAAGTGCTCGCTTTTGCAATAATGCCACATAAATTTGCAGAAATGCCACACAAGTTGTCACTAAAACTTGATTGCAGGTACATATTTATTTCAATCTAAAAAGTAAAATATAAATTTATTTTTTTTACATAAATGTCGAAACGAAAAAACCTAAAAAACAACTGCAATAAGCAGATATGAATGGCAGGTATGTGTGTAAGAGAGTGTGTGTGTACGTACGTGAGTAAGTATGCTCGTTCCACATTGCATTTGTGCTCTAGTATCAGGCTTTAATTTTGTTGTGTGGACATTTTCAGATTTATGCAGAATTTATTGATTTTATTTGCCAATTTCTATAAAAATGCTCTTTGTTGCAGTCACACGTGTGTGTGCGCGTCTTTTCTACATTGCGTTTGTGATCTAGTACCAGGCCTTCATTTCTGTGTGAAAATTTTTAGACCTATGCTGGATTTATTATTATTTTTTGACAAATTTAAAAAATAATATTGACCCCAAAGACCATATTAGTAAAAAAAAAAAAAAAATACATACCTTCAGAACAACTGAATTAAGCCCTTTTTTTTTTTTTTTATGTGAATACAGATAGAAAATGTTGAAAAGTCATAAAATCTTATTCCACTAAGATGAAGGGAAACATTTTTTTAACTAAAGAAAGTTGATTGGGGTCATACTGACTATTTCTAATCCATTCAAACTCATCTATCTAATGTTTCTTATCTATCTATCTATAATCTGACTTCATCTATCTATATATCTATTTAAAATTCCTATCTATCTATCTATCTATCTATCTATATGTCTATCTATTTAATATTCCTATCTATCTTATTTAAAATTCAGACTTCATCAAATGAACACCTTCAAACTGCAAGCTTTTAAAACTACATTTAATAGGTCAGACTTTCTTAAGCCAACTTCAAAGTTTGTTCACAAACTTTATTTGTCTAGTTAAGTTGGCTTGAGAAAGCCAACTTACTGAAATCCGTCTTAAACTTATTATTATTATTCTTTTTCTGAGACTAAAATTTCTGACTGCTACTCCTCCTAGAGCTTTAACTCTACAAACTCCAAACTCAGCCCAGATCTTCAGACTGGTCTGACTCGAGTTGCTATATCTTTTCTAACTGATCCGACTTACGGTTTTCATAAAAATTAAGATTAAAAATCATAAAAAATCCCATAGACTTACATTGGCTCATCTGAACATTCCATCAAACTCCAACTGTCAAAAATTTAAATCTAAACACACTGAAGCCCATTAGACTCAATCAGACTTCCCTTCTATGTACTATTTCTAACCCAATCAAACTCATCTATCTCTCTATCTATCTATCTAAAGGATATTCACTCTCCATTCATTCTTTATCTAACACACACGCATGCACACACACACATACACACACACACACACACACACACACAAACAAACATACCTTCCCTATTTAACACACACAAACACACGCACAAAAGAAATAGACATAAAATGTGAAGATTGAAAGAGTAATTGTAAATCATTTATACATTTTTAATCAATCAAATAATATTTCATTTTCTTTGTTTACTTCTCATCTATACATTAATGCTGTGTTTTGGGAGATATGAAGTACTTTTGTACCTGTTTACCACAAAAATCCTATATTACACCATTAGCTTGCATGTGAAATATTACATTTTTATGAATAAATCTCTTAAATGATGATCTAAATTTAATTTAAACTGTTTCTGGATATTGATCTAGGTGTTAGGTGTACAATACTGCCATCTGGTGGTTAGAGAAAACTTGTAGAAATCACAGTTTTTGAAAGAATAGTGTAATGACCATATATATCCAGCAGAGGCCCATAGAGAGCCATTCATTTTTCTGGAAGTGGTCAGTTACTCCTCTCACATCTTTTCTGATATATATTTTGTAATTATATATTGAAAAATTATAAAATACATTAAAAACAGTATTTTTCTCAAAGGTTAGAATTTGTTTTTGTTTGTTTGATGTATTTTGAAGTGCTCGCTTTTGCAATAATGCCACAAAAAACTTTTTTTTTTTTTTACATAAATGTAAATAAAATCAAAACAAAGAAAAAAAAAACTAAACTAAAAACAACAACTGCAATAAGCAGATATGAATGGTGGGTATGTGTGTAAGAGAGTGTGTGTACGTACGTGAGTGAGTATGCTCGTTCCACATTGCATTTGTGCTCTAGTATCAGGCTTTGATTTTTTTGTGTGGACTTTATTGTGGAATTTATTGATTTTATTTGCCAATTTCTATAAAAATGCTCTTTGTTGCAGTCACACGTGTGTGTTTTTGTATGTGTGTGTGCGCATCTTTTCTACATTGCATTTGTGATCTAGTACCAGGCCTTCATTTCTGTGTGAAAATTTTCAGACCTATGCTAGATTTATTATTATTTTTTGACAAATTTTAAAAAAGAATATATAGATTTTTTCGTATTTCCCATTCATTTTCAATTTTCAAAGACCATATTAGTAAAACAATAAAATAATAATACATACCTTCAGAACAACCGAATCAAGCCCTTTTTTTTTTTTTTTTTATGTGAATACAGATAGAAAATGTTGAAAAGTCACAAAATCTTATTCCACTGAGATGAAGGGAAACATTTTTTAACTAAAGAAAGTTGATTGGGGTCATACTGACTATTTCTAATCCATTCAAACTCATCTATCTAATGTTTCTTATCTATCTATCTATCTATCTATCTTATCTATCTATCTATCTATCTATCTATCTATCTGTCTATCTAAAGTCTATCTGTCTTTCTGTCTATCTATCTATCTATAATCTGACTCTATCTATCTATCTATCTATCTATCTATCTATCTATCTATCTATCTATGTGTCAAACTTTAAGCTTTTAAAACTACTTTAAACTTCAAACTATTTCAGACTGAAACCCATCAAACTTAAAACTTTTAACATTTTTCAAACTTAAACTTTTTAAACTTCTTAAACTTTTTTTAAACTTTTCAAACTTTTCAAACTTTCTGGTCCGTCTTTCTCAAGCCAACTTAAAGTTTGTCTCGACAAACTTTCCTGTCTAGTTATTATTATTCTTTTTCTGAGACTAAAATTTCTGACTGCTACTCCTCCTAGAGCTTTAACTCTACAAACTCCAAACTCAGCCCAAGTCTTGAGACTGATCTGACTTAGCGTGCTATATCTTTTCTAACTAATCCGACTTACGGTTTTCATAAAAATTAAGATTAAAAATCATAAAAAATCCCATAGACTTACATTGGCTCATCTGAACATTCCGTCAAACTCCAACTGTCAAAATTTAAATCTAAACACACTGAAGCCCATTAGACTCAATCAGACTTCCCTTCTATGTACTATTTCTAACCCAATCAAACTCATCTATCTCTCTATCTATCTATCTATCTATCTATCTATCTATCTATCTCTCTATCTATCAGACTTCCCTTCTATGTACTATTTGTAACCCATTCAAACTCATCTGTCTCTCTATCTGAGATCTATCTCACACACACACACACAGACACGCCTCACACACACAAACAAACAAATAAACAAACATAGACCTTTCAATCATAAGACCTGTTTTTCCTGTTTACACCTGTGTCCTTTGGGGGCAATATGACCCCAAAATTGAAAGAGTAATTGTAAAACATTTATACATTTTTAATCATACAAATAATATATCTTTTTTGTTTGTTTGTTTACTTCTCATCTATACATTAATGCCGTGTTTTGGGAGATATGAAGTACCTTTGTACCTGTTTACCACAAAAATCCTCAACTACACCATTAGCTTGCATGTGAAATATTACATTTTTATGAATAAATCTCTTAAATGATGATCTAAATTTAATTTAAACTGTTTCTGGATATTGATCTAGGTGTTAGGTGTACAATACTGCCATCTGGTGGTTAGAGAAAAACTTGTAGAAATCACAGATTTTGAAAGAATAGTGTAATGACCATATATATCCAGCAGAGGCCCATAGAGAGCCATTCATTTTTCTGGAAGTGGTCATCTATCTATCTATCTATCATCTGACTGTATCTATCTATCTATCTATCTATCTATCTATCTATCTATCTATCTATCTCTCTATCTCTCTATCTATCTATCTATCATACTTCCCTTCTATGTACTATTTCTAACCCAATCAAACTCATCTATCTCTCTATCTGAGATCTATCTCACACACACACACACACACATGTTTGTTTTTGTGAAAAGTGGGGACATCCCATAGGCGTAATGGTTTTTATACTGTACTTACTGTATGTGCTATTGTCCTACACCAACCCTACACCTAAACCTACCCCTTACAGGAGACTTTCTGCTATTTCAGATTTTCAATACACTCCACTCTGTGTGATTTATAAGCGTTTTGAAAAGTGAGGACATGGGTCAATGTCCTGAGATGTCACCTTCACCTTGTAATACCTGTCATACCTTTGTTATTATACAACCGTTTCTGGATATTGATCTAGGTGTTAGGTGTACAATACTGCCATCTGTTGGTTAGAGAAAAACTTGTAGAAATCACAGTTTTTGAAAGAATAGTGTAATGACCATATATATATCCAGCAGAGGCCCATAGAGAGCCATTCATTTTTCTGGAAGTAAAACTGTATAAGTGCTCGCTTTTGCAATAATATCTATCTATCTATCTATCTATCTATCTATCTATCTATCTATCTATCTATCATCTGACTTCCCTTCTATGTACTATATCTAACCCATTCAAACTCATCTATCTCTCTATCTGAGATCTATCTCACACACACACACACACACACACACACACACACACACAGACACGCCGCGCGCACACACAAACAAACAAACAAATAAACAAACATAGACCTTTCAATCATAAGACCTGTTTTTCCTGTTTACACCTGTGTCAATATGACAAGGCAATATGGCAATATGACCCCAAAATTGAAAGAGTAATTGTAAAACATTTATAAATTTTTAATCATTCAAATAATATTTCATTTTCTTTGTTTACTTCTCATCTATACATTAATGCGTGTTTTGGGAGATATGAAGTACTTTTGTACCTGTTTACCACAAAAATCCTCAACTACACCATTAGCTTGCATGTGAAATATTACATTTTTATGAATAAATCTCTTAAATGATGATCTAAATTTAATTTAAACCGTTTCTGGATATTGATCTAGGTGTTAGGTGTACAATACTGCCATCTGGTGGTTAGAGAAAAACTTGTAGAAATCACAGTTTTTGAAAGAATAGTGTAATGACCATATATATCCAGCAGAGGCCCATAGAGAGCCATTCATTTTTCTGGAAGTGGTCATCTATCTATCTATCTATCATCTGACTGTATCTATCTATCTATCTATCTAAAGGCTATCTGTCTTTATGTCTATCTATCTATCTATAATCTGACTCTATCTATCTATCTATCTATCTATCAATCTATCAAACTTTAAGCTTTTAAAACTACTTTAAACTTCAAACTATTTCAGACTGAAACCCATCAAACTTAAAACTTTTAACATTTTTCAAACTTAAACTTTTTAAACTTCTTAAACTTTTTAAACTTTTCAAACTTTCTGGTCCGGCTTTCTTAAGCCAACTTAAAGTTTGTCTCGACGAACTTTTTTATCTAGTTATTAGTGGTGCTTGCCAAAGGCAAGGCATCACTATTGTTCTCTTGCATACTTATTATTATTCTGCTTCTTCTTATTCTTCTTCTGGACAAAAATTTTGATTCGCTACTCCTCCTGCACCGTTTGTCACAGACCCATGAAAGAGGTGTCAAATCGACCGGCTCATTGAGGAGATATGGGCTATATCTTTTTTAAGCGATCGGACCTACGATGTTCACACAGCGGACGAAAAAGTGGGCAAAAAATCCCATTGACTTACAATGGTGGAATGTTCGTGAATTTGAATCTCAACTGTCACTTTCTCACACACACACACACAAGCAGGCCCTTAGAGCCCCTTCTCTCTCTCTCTCTCTCTGTAACTCACACACACACACACACACACACATGCAGGCCCTTAGAGCCCCTTCTCTCTCTCTCTCTCTCTCTCTCTGTAACTCACACACACACACACACACACACACACACACACACGCAGGCCCTTAGAGCCCCTTCTCTCAATTAAATTCAATTCAATTCAGCTTTATTAGCATGACTGTGTAGCACAATGTTGCCAAAGCATTAACATATATATATAACAACAACAACATAGATAATAATAAATAAAATCCATCTAAATAAATGAAAAGATAAAGTAAGTCAGTTAATCATGTTTATCATCTAACATTGTGAATGGTTGATACATATTTAGCAGTGAGTGCAGCTGTGTTATCATCTTCTCCGAGTAAGAAGGGCATCTTCTCAGTATCACTAAGTTCAGTAAATGATGGGATCAATGCTTCAAATCTGGGGAGAAATGTTTCCCTCACATTGTGATATTTAGGACACATCAGCAGAAAGTGTTTCTCGTTCTCTATCTGCTGTAGATCACAGTGTCTACAGATCCTCTGCTCTCGCTCTGTCCATGTTTGTCTATGTCTTCTCTCTCTGTTTCTAAATCATGGTTACTTCATCTGTATTTGGAGAGGATTTGTCTTTCTTTGAATGGTCTAATCAATAAATAATTGGCAAATCTAGTGGTTCTGTTTAGGGTTGAGTAGCATTGGAGTTTATTATGAAGGTCAAAGTGTATTTTTAGAGATTCATCATGAGTGTCTTTCAGAGTTTTATCAATTTCTTTAATAATGGCTTTGGGGTTGTAGCTGTAGTCAGTGAGGAGCTGGGTTTTATGGACGAGCTGAAGAGCGAGCGTGTTTAGAGGATGAGGTTCTGCTGAGGTTTCATTGGCGAGAAGGGCTTTATATCGGACTGAATCAGGATCAGATCGATGGAGGTGATGCCAGAACTGAACACATCTCTTCTGGATCTCAATGTTCAGTGGGTATAAGCCTAATTCAGCTCTGCAGGCATCACTGGACGCACCTCTCTGGACCCCTAAAATATTTTTGATAAATTCTAGTTGTAGTTTTTCTATTGAAGTTTTATCCCAATTTTTAAAATGTATTATTGGTCCCCAAATTTCACTCCCATACAGTAGAATTTGTTTAATGATTGCGTGATATAATTTGATCCATGTTTTAATTGGCCAAACCGTGATTTGATGGCAT
>NC_081159.1:30652964-30752447 GCF_012432095.1 Onychostoma macrolepis | reverse complement strand
TTATAAACATTTACTAATCATTAGTACCTTCATGAGCAGTCATTTTGATGGCAAAAGTTTCCCAAATGACCAGAATTCACCCTATTTTCACATCTTTACAAATAATTTATTAATGTTTTTGCATACACAATCTAAAGTGGAAACTAATCATCAACTGTAAAGGTTTATAAACATTTACTAATCATTAGTACCTTCATGAGCAGTCATTTTGATGGCAAAAGTTTCCCAAATGACCAGAATTCACCCTATTTTCACATCTTTACAAATAATTTATTAATCATTTGTTCATGTTTTTCCTCTTTTTTAAAAATAAATTTAATTAGTACTTTTATGAGCAGTCATCTTAATGACAAAATGTGTCCCAAATGACCTGAATTTGCTCTATTTACACATATTTACAAATCATTTATTAATTATAATTTATTAATCATTTGTTCATGTTTTGCAGTACCCAATCTAAAGTCGAGACTACTCATCATTTGTAAATGTTTATAAATATTTACACATTTTTTAGTATCTTTATTGTCACTGGACTTTTAGCTACTGTAACTATGTTTGTGTAAAGGGTGGTTAGTTAAGTTTAGCTAAATGCTTGGTAAAGACATAAACACATTGTAATTTTAGTGCAAAACATGTTTTCATTACCTCAACATTTATATTAGTATACTGGTGTGTATCATTAAACAGAATATTCTTTGAATCATACTTCAACATGAGGGGGAAAACAAATTTTCAGGAAAATATATGTATCATTTACTAAAGCAATGAAATATGAACGGATTGACCCCTGTACACTGCTGACCCCTTACCCAACCTTAAACCACCAAACCTGTCCCTAACCCTACCTGTATACCTTAACAGCAGCAAAAGTGTTGTACATTAAGAAAAGCTTTTAATGATTGAATAACATGTTAAAATCCTTTGTAGATTTTCGAGATGTGCATGATCATGATCATATGAATTAGAAGTTTAATAACATTTGTAAGCATTTTAATTTACATGAAATGTTAATTATCCTATTAGTTAAGGTATACAGTTATTAGTGAACATTAACAAGAACGTTATTTCACGTTTCTTTATGTGTGAATATATATTAACTAATGATCTGTTAAACATTAGGCCTATATAATGTTTGTTAATGATCTTTTAATTAAAGTTATTATAAAGTGTTACCCGGTGAATGAAAAACAGTGATTAACCTACCTTACAATTGTGGTTTCCACAATATCGAGGTCCGGGTTTAACGTTGACAAAATATGACAACAACTGTCGTTAAAAGTGATCCTGCACTGTACCAGAATTCTATGAGCCATGGTGGTCCTCTAGGTGCTACATGGAGCTAACTTACAGAGGTAACCTTACACAGAAGCTAAAATGAACAACTTACATCCCTTAGACATCACATAAATTGTACCACACCACTGATCTATAAGAGTTTATCAGACCCATTTCTTTAATGAACCTTAACCACATACAATTAAAAATATGTTTAATATTTAATATGTTTAATGTGCTGTGTGGGGGAAAAAATAATACGTATGTGGCAGCAATACCTTACCGTAATACCCCATATATAGCGGACAAAGCATGACGGACTCAAGCCCTATGAAGTGAGCACAGGCTTATTTTGAGAACACTAGGAGGGAGCACGTTCTTTTCGCCTGGTTGGATACTTCAGACAGGCGTTTGCACCGCCAGTTTGGTTTACCTGTTTACACGTTCATAACGTGCGTTTTGTCCGACTCAAAACGCGAGTATTCGACGCTCATTTCTGTTATGATAAACGCACGTCAAAAACGCGCGTTTTTGGTGACTCCAAAGCGTGCGTCAACAACGCGAGTTTTTACAGCAAATCGCACGTCGTGGACGCCATTTTGATTAAAAGAAACACGCGTTTCCGTCGCGCGTGTTCCAAGAACCCAAAGCGCACGTCAACAACGCGCGTTTTTATGGCAAATCACACGTCGAGGACGCACGTTTTGCTGACAAAATGCACGCTTTTGACGTGTCAGTGTGCAATCAGACGCCCGAGCAGACGTTTATGAATACTTTGGCTTGCCATAAATTAGCTCGCCTGCTCCCGTTTCCTCGCGTGTAGATCTGTTTTCCTCTTGCGGAAGTGATTTACCGCGCGCGCCAGCATAAGTGGTGCGCTCGGTTATTAATGGCATAGATTTGACGCCATAGCCCAATCCCGAGAACAAAAGTGCACGCGCTCGGTAGATTGTCTCTCATATTTTAAAGAATATGGTAATAAATGATTATATATGTCATAGTAACACACATGTTACTGAAGCAAAACATTTATCATACATTTTAAAGTATTCAACAATTAATTAAGTTCACTGAACATTCATAAAACACATAATTCTCTTCTTTTAAAGAAGGTGGTAAAAAAATTAAATGTGATTATAAATAACATACTGTATAAAAACAACCATTTAGTTTTACATTATTCTGGGAGCGATGATGACCATTGTCCGAATGAGAGGTTGAAGCCGGAAAAGCTCCTCTGTCCCCTTTCTCACCCTCACCCTCTTTGTTTCTCTCTCTCTCTTTCTCACACACACACACACACACACACGAGCGTGCTCACGTTGGTTTTTATGTTTTCTGGGATTTTGTACTGTACAAACTGTACACATACCCATCACACAAAATGTTCTGCATATGCTTTACTTTTTAAAAAAAAATTAAATATTGTTTTAAGCAATCTGAATTATGACGACTCAAAAAATTTCATTATAAATCACCTCTACATTGTTGTATCAGTGTAGCTTCTGATAAATCATATAAACAAGCACGCACATACATAAACATTTCAAGCTAAAGAGAGACTTATCTCTATTTTAAATAATATGGTAATAATATATAGGACAGCATAGTAACGTTACTGAAGCAAATCATTTATAATACATTTAAACCTGTATTCAACATTTATTTATTGACCTTATAAAACACACCATTCTCTTCTTTTAGAGAAGATGGTAGCAAATAAAACTGATTATATATATAACACGCTGGATAAAATAAACATCTATAGTTTTAGATGACAATATAAAAACTCCTTACATTTTTCAGAGTGCTTAGAGGTAGGCTGGATCTTTATGCAATGACGTCTATTCCACGAATGAAATGTTTCCAACAAAATAGATAAACGTTTTTTGTTTTATTTTTATATTTAAGTTATAAACTTTATTAAATATAAACAAAACTCACAGATCCTCCCAGAGCTAAACATCGTAGTGAAATGGATCGAATGCTTCAGGGCCCACTCAGAGACCGGGAGGAGTCTCTACGGTCTATAACAGCTCATGTGTCAAGTTAGTCTGCTACCCCTTTTCAGAGTGAACGAAGAAAAAATTATTATTATTATTATTAAAGTATAATCTTATAATATTTTACTTATCTGTTTGCAAATTTAACCTTAATTATGTTCAAATTTTAGTTTATCATTTAAAATTGTACTTAGTTTATTTTATTTCAAAGCATTTTCCCGCTTAAAAGGCTAAATAAAATGTTTCCCTATCTTAGACTATTACTAGGGCTAGCCTGTGATCTAGTTCGGCGCTTATATAGTTGTACATGTTCATACTTTTTTTTTTTTTTTGAACCGACCTTTATCAGCGTGATAAATATCATAGGCCTATACTATCAATATACTATTGGTTATCTACTGAATAATATCTGTAGAAATATACAAAATGTGATGTAACCGTTTTGAAGAGAGATTTTATGACTTTTGCAGGCACCAACACTTTCCCCCATAAAGCTCATTTAAAATGTTTGTTTAAGTCAACTACAGACCACGACACGCATTCTTTGGCGTTGTAAACTACTCTTGAATGAATCCGCACATGTGAGGAACACCTTATGCGGAGCAATGGGCCCCCCTGAGAATATTCAGTTACGCTTTAAAAGCACAGAACAAGCTAAATGAATGTCAGACGGTATGAAAATACCTACGTTGTTAAAACCTATCTACAATATGTATTAAACATTGTTGTTAAAGACTGCTTATTAATAGTGGTAATACTGATGTTAAGTTTTAACGGTTCACAAGTCTCATAAATCTATATCATTTTCATTTATTCATTTATTACTTTTCTTATTTTTACAAAGGTTTCAATTCCGAGTAAATATAAGGTTAAAACATGATATTACAAAAGAAATCATGTTGACAAACGTGGTTGTTGCAGTGTTTTTAAAATTGGATTATTTAAAAAAAATAATCCAAACAGATCCACACACACCCACCCAAACACGTGCGCATGATGACGTCATTCAGGAAGGTCAACAGTTCAGGTCGGCATATGCAAGCTAGTTTTCAAACTTTTTCCCCAAAATCAATTTCTATAATACTTGCTGATTTTAAAGCACAAACTTACTTTAAAGTTTGAATAAAAGATTACCAAATGTAGTTTCATACCCGTTGTGTTCTAACAAAATCATTAATCAGTTCTCTTTGTTTTATACGATTTACTTTTATTACTGCACAATGGTTCCCGCTACTTTTATAAGGCTGATAAATATGTGGTCAATACACGAGGAAGTGAGAATCAGGCTACAAAATAAGTTTGACACAATGTTTTTAAGAAAGGCAATTTATTTATTTTATTTTTGTTTTATTTTATTTTATTTTATTTTTTTTTTTTTGAAAATACAACTAAATCAGATAACAGATCATTCTTTCTTTTTGACAAACCTACATTTCAAATAATTTTTCCCCGAGGTGTTCATTATCCGAGTGGAACTGCTCTTATTTCCCAATACAGAAGTCTAGATGAAGCTTCTTAACGAACAAAGAAATCGCATTTCACATTCATTCAACATATGATTTTCTTAAATGATGAAAATATTGAATGAAATATCGCATACAGAATACAGAAAACCTCCTCTCGATCTACTGTGACTGTTATTTTACTTAGGGTTAGTGTTACGGATGACGCCGTTCACATTTTGTTTGCTGGACTGTATATGTCATTACAATGACTGTAGGTGAGGCCTTCTCTCTCTAAGAGCAGTCAGCATTCAGTGTTTATAGAAATAAATGAAATTAAGAAAATTTCGACTTGAGAGCGTTTAACTAAGTCGGTATTACTTTTTAGGCCAATTATCCATCTCCATATCCGTAGGATGATAAGTCTTGCTGATTTACACATACAACTGAAACATCTCTCACCATCAAGCTCAAAGCCGCACATTCAGTAAAGTCAGAAGTTGAACACACTCTTGAAAAGTTACAGACATAAAATATAAAGGAATTTTGTGAGAACAAAAACCCTATGCATCTCAGGAGACCAAACCACTAAGAAAATTGGCATATGACTACAGACAATTCTGCTCGTGGGCATTTGTGTATATATTTTGTAAACGTTGAATTATAAATGACTTTTTTCTTTACGTCACTAGATTTAGACCTCTTGTTCAAGATAGCGGATGACAATATTCACATTTTATTTGTCATCCCAACGACTCGTTTCTTTTAAAGTTTCCGTTTGCTATTAAATATTAGGCCTGTGTGTACTACCCTTCGGTCATAAGCATAAGCATCTGCCTCTTGCTAAAATTTTTCTGTTTTTTCCACTTTTGGCAGATTTGGTAGAGGGACTATGTCGACTTGTTGTAATGTGACCGCAATTAAGAACCATATCATTAAACTACATGCCCATGAAAAGGTCACAGACGTAGTCTTTTATACAGGAAATATGTTTGCACAACAGAAATATGTATCAGTATAACAAATACCCAATACCGAAATACTCTCTTCTAAATATATTTAATGTTTTTAGTTTTAGTGTTGATTTTGACGGCCTACCCCAATAGTTGATACCACTCTATACTTTTTTCATTGTTTTTGTACAGTTTTTAGATGAAGACCATCCTCAGAGTTTGGTCAATCATGAAGCGAGTGAAAACGAGAACAAATGCAGTATAAGATAATTAAAGGTTAGTCCTTCTACAAGAGATTGTTTAAACTGAGATTGTGGTGTACTGTAGAGCTTTTTCTGGACTATCTACAAAGCGGCCACGAGACACAAGCCCCCAATCTTACTGTTTTCTCTGCTACATGTACATCTATTTCATTTAGAGCGCATACAGTTACGCATTACAATTTGAAGATGTTGTGGAAACAATATTTTCTTTGTACGCATCTCTAAACGTGACTTTAATAAATCACTGTTGTTTTAAGCGAAAGCGATGATTCAGTCTGTTTTATTCAGTCGTTGTGTTTTAGGCGTCCGCCTTTTAGTTTTGTTCCAGGAAACAGGTACAACTGTAATTGAGGGTTGTCATGTTTGTCTGCTCTTCTTTAAGAAAACATGCGCTCAGCAGTTTTTAACACGTCTTAATTCTCTTAATTTTTCACAATCGCAAATGTTTGTTTAGCTTAAATATTAGTTTTTTAGTCAGTTACAAAAGTGTCAGGCGTGATGCTTAAATGTATTTTTTAAATAATTACGACAAAGTTACAGGTTTCCGGTACTTGGACGAACCCTTGACAGAGTGTTACTCAATCAGTCCTCTGCGTTATCTTTTAATAAAATATTCCATTGCATGTCACCAAGACAAATTCTGTAACAGCGTTCATAAATGCATATAAACGTACAAATCTTTATAGAGACAATAAGGACAATACGGTCTAACATCACAAACACAAATGATTGTTCTAACTCTTTCACACACCAGACTGGTCCCTGGTAAGTACCCCTAAAACTGAGAGATATCTTGACTTTATCCATGTGTTTAACGGAGCTAGGTCTCGTCACACCGTTGTGAGATATAAATCGCAAAGTTTTTCATGGGGCGACGTTTTGAAACCAGAACAATTCCATGACTTTGCGCATTCTTTCTGTTTGAATTTGTTGTATTTTCCCCATCTAATGGTAACTGTTAGGCCTTGCGCCCTAGTTTTTTTGCTGTCTCTTTGTTCATATAAGTCCATATTTCTGCTAATTTGCTTGATTTAATAAAACATGGCTTCATCCCACCCTTAAACTTATATTTAAGCTAAACAAACATTTGCGATTGTGAAAAATTAAGAGAATTAAGACGTGTTAAAAACTGCGGAGCGCATGTTTTCTTAAAGAAGAGCAGACAAACATGACAACGCTCAATTACAGTTGTACCTGTTTCCTGGAACAAAACTAAAAGGCGGACACCTAAAACACAACGACTGAATAAAACGGACTGAATCATCGCTTTCGCTTAAAACAACAGTGATTTATTAAAGTCACGTTTAGAGATGCGTACAAAGAAAATATTGTTTCCACAACATCTTCAAATTGTAATGCGTAACTGTATGCGCTCTAAATGAAATAGATGTACATGTAGCAGAGAAAACAGTAAGATTGGGGCTTGTGTCTCGTGGCCGCTTTGTAGATAGTCCAGAAAAAGCTCTACAGTACACCACAATCTCCGTTTAAACAATCTCTTGTAGGAGGACTAACCTTTAATTATCTTATACTGCATTTGTTCTCGTTTTCACTCGCTGCATGATTGACCAAACTCTGAGGATGGTCTTCATCTAAAAACTATACAAAAACAATGAAAAAAGTATAGAGTGGTATCAACTATTGGGGTAGGCCGTCAAAATCAACACTAAAACTAAAAACATTAAATATATTTAGAAGAGAGTATTTCAGTATTAGGTATTTGTTATACTTATACATATTTCTGTTGTGCAAACATATTTCCTGTATAAAAGACTACGTCTGTGACCTTTTCATGGGCATGTAGTTTAACGTTATGGTTCTTAATTGCGGTCACATTACAACAAGTCGACATAGTCCCTCTACCAAATCTGCCAAAAGTGGAAAAAACAGAAAAATTTTAGCAAGAGGCAGATGCTTATGCTTATGACCGAAGGGTAGTACACAGAGGCCTAATATTTAATAGCAAACGGAAACTTTGAAAGAAACGAGTCGTTGGTATGACAAATAAAATGTGAATATCGTCATGAGCTATCTTGAACAAGAGGTCTAAATCTAGTGACGTAAAGAAAAAAGTCATTTATAATTCAACGTTTACAAAATATATACACAAATGCCCACGAGCAGAATTGTCTGTATTCATATGCCAATTTTCTTAGTGGTTTGGTCTCTTGAGATACATAGGGTTTTTGTTCTCACAAAATTCCTTTATATTTTATGTCTGTAACTTTTCAAGAGCGTGTACAACTTCTGACTTTACTGAATGTGTGGCTTTGAGCTTGATGGTGAGAGATGTTTCAGTTGTATGTGTAAATCAGCAAGACTTATCCTACGGATATGGAGATGGATAATTGGCCTAAAAAGTAATACTGACTTAGTTAAACGCTCTCAAGTTGAAATTTTCTTAATTTCATTTATTTCTATAAACACTGAATGCTGACTGCTCTTAGAGAGAGAAGGCCTCACCTACAGTCATTGTAATGACATATACAGTCCAGCAAACAAAATGTGAACGGTGTCATCCGTAACACTAATCCTAAGTAAAATAACAGTCACAGTAGATCGAGAAGAGGTTTTCTGTATTCTGTATGCGATATGATTTTCTTAAATGATGAAAATATTGAATGAAATATGTTGAATGAATGTGAAATGCGATTTCTTTGTTCGGTTAAGAAGCTTCATCTAGACCCCTGTATTGGGAAATAAGAGCAGTTCCACTCGGATAATGAACACCTCGGGGAAAAATTATTTGAAATGTAGGTTTGTCAAAAAGAAAGAATGATCTGTTATCTGATTTAGTTGTATTTTCAAAAAAAAAAAAAATAAAAAATAAAAAAAATAAAACAAAAATAAAATAAATAAATTGCCTTTCTTAAAAACATTGTGTCAAACTTATTTTGTAGCCTGATTCTCACTTCCTCGTATTGACCACATATTTATCAGCCTTATAAAAGTAGCGGAACCATTGTGCAGTAATAAAAGTAAATCGTATAAAACAAAGAGAACTGATTAATGATTTTGTTAGAACACAACGGGTATGAAACTACATTTGGTAATCTTTTATTCAAACTTTAAAGTAAGTTTGTGCTTTAAAATCAGCAAGTATTATAGAAATTGATTTTGGGGAAAAAGTTTGAAAACTAGCTTGCATATGCCGACCTGAACTGTTGACCTTCCTGAATGACGTCATCGTGCGCACGTGTTTGGGTGGGTGTGTGTGGATCTGTTTGGATTATTTTTTTTAAATAATCCAATTTTAAAAACACTGCAACAACCACGTTTGTCAACATGATTTCTTTTGTAATATCATGTTTTGATATTTGTAAAAATAAGAAAAGTAATAAATGAATAAATGAAAATAATATAGATTTATGAGACTTGTGAACCGTTAAAACTTAACATCAGTATTACCACTATTAATAAGCAGTCTTTAACAACAAAGGATATGTTTAATACATATTGTAGATAGGTTTTAACAACGTAGGTATTTTCATACCGTCTGACATTCATTTAGCTTGTTCTGTGCTTTTAAAGCGTAACTGAATATTCTCAGGGGGGCCCATTGCTCCGCATAAGGTGTTCCTCACATGTGCGGATTCATTCAAGAGTAGTTTACAACGCCAAAGAATGCGTGTCGTGGTCTGTAGTTGACTTAAACAAACATTTTAAATGAGCTTTATGGGGGAAAGTGTTGGTGCCTGCAAAAGTCATAAAATCTCTCTTCAAAACGGTTACATCACATTTTGTATATTTCTACAGATATTATTCAGTAGATAACCAATAGTATATTGATAGTATAGGCCTATGATATTGATCACGCTGATAAAGGTCGGTTCAAAAAAAAAAAAAAAAGTATGAACATGTACAACTATATAAGCGCCGAACTAGATCACAGGCTAGCCCTAGTAATAGTCTAAGATAGGGAAACATTTTATTTAGCCTTTTAAGCGGGAAAATGCTTTGAAATAAAATAAACTAAGTACAATTTTAAATGATAAACTAAAATTTGAACATAATTAAGGTTAAATTTGCAAACAGATAAGTAAAATATTTAATTTAAAAACCTTTAAGATTCCGTCTAAACAGTCTTTTAAGTTTGAAAGATCTTATTTGCACTCTTAAGATTATACTTTAATAATAATAATAATAATAATAATAATAATAATTTTTTTCTTCGTTCACTCTGAAAAGGGGTAGCAGACTAACTTGACACATGAGCTGTTATAGACCGTAGAGACTCCTCCCGGTCTCTGAGTGGGCCTTGAAGCATTCAATCCATTTCACTACGATGTTTAGCTCTGGGAGGATCTGTGAGTTTTGTTTATATTTAATAAAGTTTATAACTTAAACGTTTTTTGTTTTATTTTTATATTTATCTATTTTGTTGGAAACATTTCATTCGTGGAATAGACGTCATTGCATAAAGATCTAGCCTACCTCTAAGCACTCTGAAAAATGTAAGGCGTTTTTATATTGTCATCTAAAACTATAGATGTTTATTTTATACAGCGTGTTATATATAATCAGTTTTATTTGCTACCATCTTCTCTAAAAGAAGAGAATGATGTGTTTTATAAGGTCAATAAATAAATGTTGAATACAGGTTAAAATTTATTATAATTGTATTATAAATGATTTGCTTCAGTAACATGTTACTATGCTGTCCTATATATTTTATTACCATATTATTTAAAATAGAGATAAGTCTCTCTTTAGCTTGAAATGTTTATGTATGTGCGTGCTTGTTTATATGATTTATCAGAACGCAAATTTGTATAGTGTCGTGGAAGCTACACTGATATAACAATGTACAGGTGCTGGTCATATAATTAGAATATCATCAAAAAGTTGATTTATTTCACTGATTCCATTCAAAAAGTGAAACTTGTATATTATATTCATTCATTACACACAGACTGATATATTTCAAATGTTTATTTCTTTTAATTTTGATGATTAGAGCTTACAGCTCATGAAAGTCAAAAATCAATATCTCAAAATATTAGAATATTTACATTTGAGTTTGAATAAATGACCATCCCTACAGTATAAATTATGGGTATCTCTTGTTCTTTGAAACCACAATAATGGGGAAGACTGTTGACTTGGCAATGATCCAGAAGACGAACATTGACACCCTCCACAAAGAGGGTAAGTCACAGAAGGTCATTACTGAAAGGTGTGGCTGTTTACAGAGTGCTGTATCAAAGCATATTAAATGCAAAGTTGACTGGAAGGAAGAATTTGGGTAGGAAAAGGTGCACAAGCAACAGGGATGACCGCAAGCTTGAGAATACAGTCAAGCAAAGCCGATTCAAACACTTGGGAGAGCTTCACAAGGAGAGAACTGAAGCTGGAGTCAATGCATCAAGAGTCACCACGCTCAGACGTCTTCAGGAAAAGGGCTACCAAGCCACTTCTGAACCAGAGACAACGTCAGAAGCATCTTAACTGGGCTGTGGAGAAAAAGAACTGGACTGTTGCTCAGTGGTCCAAAGTCCTCTTTTCAGATGAAAGTAAATTTTACATTTCATTTGGAAATCAAGGTCCCAGAGTCTGAAGGAAGAGTGGAGAGGCACAGAATACATGTTGCTTGAAGTCCAGTGTGAAGTTTCCACAGTCAGTGATGATTTAGGCTGCCATGTCATCTGCTGGTGTTGGTCCACTGTGTTTTCTGATGTCCACAGTCAACGCAGCCATCTACCAGGCAATTTTAGAGCACTTCATGCTTGCTTCTGTTGACAAGCTTTATGGAGATGCTGATTTCATTTTCCAGCAGGACTTGGCACCTGCCCACACTGCCAAAGGTACCAAAAGCTGGTTCAATGACCATAGTGTTACTGTGCTTGATTGGCCAGCAAACTCGCCTGACCTGAACCTCTTGTCAAGAGGAAGATGTGAGACACCAGACCCAACAATGAAGATGAGCTGAAGGCCACTATCAGAGCAACCTGGGGTCTCATAACACCTGAGCAGTGCCACAGACTGATCGATTCCATGCCACGCCGCATTGCTGCAGTAATTCAGGCAAAAGGAGCCCCAACTAAAAAAGTTTACTGTGCTGGGTAGGTTTAGATAAATATTAAAGGTTCTAAATATAATGTAGAAACTTAAATTTTCTGTGATATAAGTACAAATAAATGTGAATAAAACACAGAAATTTGTCATGTCTGGGCGTGTCGGGTCCACAATGGCCCTTATCGTTTGGCCTGTCAAAATATATATATTGTTTTCCCTTTTCTTATTTCGATGTCGCCAGTTCCTCATTACAAAATGTTTTGTTACCTAAAACTAGTGTAAATGTTTTATATTGCGTGTAATTGCATTTATTTATTTATTTTCATTTAATAGAAGAAAATAAGACTCGGGACGATTGAATGCGCACACGTGCGTGTGAGAGAGGGAGAGAGAGGGAGGACTTTTCCAACTTAAACTAAACAATTTTTTTTGTAAACCTCTCATTTGAAGAATGGGGTTCCTTGTGAGAGGAGGAAATCTTTTTCTCTTGGAAAAATGTAAGAGGGTTTTAATTTATTTCCAATTCATTATTAGGAGTGTTATTTAATTTCATTTTATACAGTCATCAGAATATATTTGTGTCTTAAAACTGACCTGTTAAAATTGTTTATTTATTGTTTGTTTATTGTCATTAAATCCAATATCTTTTTCATGCACCCATACAGAGAGATATTCCATAATACACCAGGCCTCGGAATGCAACCGGACACGTGGTCCGCAGATGGGCAAACCCCCACCGGATGAGCATAAAATCTTCAAAAACATTACCTGACAGCTCATTTATGGTTTTACCGTCGTACAAACACTTGTACAAACAACATCTCATCCCCGGATGATGTCGGAATTTCATTGCTTCCAATCCTCACATCTGGATCTCATTAACGGGTCAAGGGGTCAACACAACCTGGGTGGTCGCTATGTGGGTGAGCCGCGTGGGGGAGGGGGAAAGGTCAAAAGGTCAAAGTCATAAATCTTTTTGTCACAAGCCATGCCATATTCACTACTAAGATATCCAAATATTATTATCGCCATTTCTTCTTGCACGTCGTCCGCCATTTGTTTATTCTAAAGTCACGTTTGTCTGCGCAAGATTGCCCGTCGTGATTTGTGATTTTGTTGTGTGAATGGAATCTGTTGTGTGTGGTGTCACACTATAGGAACAAAACTCTTAAATCTGTTTATTATTTATATATTTTTTTATTTTATTATTTGTTAGTGGTAGGCCTAAATTTAATAAACAGTGTACAGATGTTAGTTAAACATTAGTTAATGTTGGACTAGTGTACACTTTACAATAAGGTTCACAAATTCCCTTAATGAATGCGTTGTTAGTGGTAAGTCATGTTAATAAACAGACTACAAACATGAGAAACGCTATCAGCTGATGTTTAGATGGTTTCCAAGTTTACCAATAGAAGCATATTAGAAACGTAAAGTCGGCAACACCAAAGCTCCAAAAATATAAAAAAAAATGTATTAAAAAAAAAATTTGGGGTACGATTTCTTGCAAGACGGCTAATGTTATTTATTTGTTGCTTTGCCCTTGTGGCTTATGTTATGTTGGTAAGACTAGTAGACCTTTGAAAATTTGTATTTCTGAACTGTGCAATTAGACAACGCGATCCAAAAAGTCCAGTAGCTCAGCATTTTGCAAATTCGAGACACTCCGTTTCCACTCTTCAGTACATAGGAATAGAGGTAGTCAAGTGTCCACGGCGCGGTGGTGATATTAATAAATTACTTTTACAACGTGAGGCCTTTTGGATTTTTACATTAGATACGTTGTCCCCGAGAGGTTTAAATGAGGACTTTGATATTCGTCCATTTCTTTAAATATGAAATGCCTATTTATCTATATGGCTTTTTATACAGCTCTAATAAAGGTTTTGATGGTACTGGTTGAATTTATGTACGTAGGCAGGTATCAATTAATGCTGTTGAATTGTAGATTGAGAATTGTATTTTGTTATTTTGCATAGTTTTGTGTTTTATTTTTCTTTTCTTTCCTTTTTTTCTTGACTGATGTTATTGCTTTGGGTTATTTGTTGGGTTATTATTATTATGGTTATATTGTGTTAGTTCATGTGACCTTTTGATCACCTGGAGGTATAAAGAGAGACATATCAGTGTTGTTCATTTGTCTGATGAAGAGCCTGCGTGCTCGAAACGTAACAATATGCTTCTACTTGTTTTTTAGTCGAGCACCCATTTGAGATTGATGTGCGTGCTGTTGCTTGCTCTTACTGTCAAGTTTACCAATAACCCATCAGTGGCCAAATGGGAAGTTGGTATTGTTTATTATTTATTGTTCATGTGTGTGTTAGCTGCTAAACAAACTTATGTGTATATACTGTATGTATATAATTAAATAAAGCTTATTTAAGCTATTTTCAGGCATAGTTCATTGTTAGTTCATGTTAACTAATGCTAAACAGATACGTTGTTCATTTTTAGTTCATGTTAACTAATATATTAATCAGCATTAACTAATTAAGTTGTTAATGTGAAGAGAAGCATTAGTATATGTCAACATGAGCAAATGCTGAACAGATGTGTTGTTAATTTTTAGTTCATTTTATCTAATGCATTAACCACAACGTTAACTAGTTAATCTGATCTGAACATGAAGACCTGCAGTGTGAACTAAGCCTTTAAGTCTCTCTTCAAGGAAGAATCTCCATAGTTATGATGAATTTGTTACCTCGGTTTAACTTTCTTTTCTCTATGCAACCACTTTCTCCCCCTCCAGGTTACTTTAAGGAGATCAGCTCCATACTTTCTCAATTTATCTGGAATGATAAATGCCCCATAATCAAACTTACCACAATACAACATCCTATACGCGCAGGAGGACTGGCTGTACCAAATTTTGAATTGTATTATTGGTCGTTCCAAGTTAAGGCTATTTAATTGTGTTGATCCTCAATCGAAAGTTTCATGGAGAGTGATTGAAGCTGACAAGGTTAAACCAAATAGACTCCAAGATATTTTATTTACTGGCATGGGGAAAAAAGGTGATAATTATAAATTTGGTCCGGTTGTGGCTAATTCTATTAAAAGCTGGAAAACGGTTGAACATCTGATAGGAGGACCCTTCAAATTTTGTAACAGTATACCTTTATGACATAATTTTAATTCTCTTGGTCTTCTTTAGGCATAAACATGTGCGGTGATATATATGATAATCAGGGCCTCTGTTAATTTCAGACATTAAGAACTAAATTTTGTTTATCAGCATCCACATATTTTGTCTTTCTTCAATTACGTTACACTCTCAAAGCGTATGGACTTCCTTGGGCATCTCTCATTTCCTCTCATCCTATGCAGGATTGGATTGCACCATCTTCTGGTCGGCCATCTGTTTCCTTAATATATAATAAAATTATTGATTGCATTACAAAACCTCTTTCTATTAAATCTATTTGGAATAGGGAATTATCTGACATTAATTTATCTGTCGACTGGGAGAGAGTGTGGTCTAACCTCAGCTTAACATCTAAAAACTTGGCTCATCGTCTTATTCACTTCAAAGTCATTCATAGAGCATACATAACTTCTTACAAAAGATTCAAAATGAAACTACAACCAAATTTTAACTGCCATATATGTAATACTGCATCATCAGGTACTTTTCTTCATATGTTTTGGGAATGTCCTATCATCATTAATCTATGGACACATGTAAACCTGGTTTTATCCTCCTTACTACAAATTGATTGCTTTGCTAACTACAAATTGATTGCTTTGCTAACCCAAGTTTGTGTCGTCTTGATGATTCTGGTCTCTGTACAAGCTTAATACAAAAGAGAATGTTTGCTAGGTTTACAGCTGCGAAGAAGACAATAATACAGAACTGGTTTACACCACACGTGTGGAAAAACATATTGGATCCATAGCCTCCTGAAAATAGTGACCTGTGAATGTACAACAGCGTGAATTAATGGGGCCAAGCCTTCTACTATTGATGCTTGGCAGGGTTTTTTCTTCAGCATACTCGATTATATAAAGGAATGACTTGTTATTTATTTGTTTTTTATTTCCCCTCCCTCTCTCTCTCCTTTTTGACTGGACTTTTAAAGTATTGATTATATGTCTGTTGTTTTGTTTTGAATGGATGTTATGATGTTGTGTTTGAAAATAAAGTTCATAAAAAAAAATAAAAAAAAGCATTGATCCATAGGTAAAATAATTGTCAAAAACATAGTTATTTTCATCACAAACTAAATTTGCACCGCAAAAAGCAGCAATTATACCTTGTAATGCTGACAACCATGTTATTAGCTTGTCATGTGGTAGGAAAAAGGTTTGCACACTAGGCTACGTGTTCCTGTTATTTTATTTCGTTATGAACAGAACTGTGATATTTCAAACATACTGAAATACTTTAGACACGGAGTGGTGTTTATGATATGAGTGGAGCTGGAGCGGAGTGATTATTAAATGCTCCGAGCGAGGAGGGGAAATTGTTGATGCTCCACTCTGCTCACATACTCTAACAAAAAGCCACATTTGTGTGGCGGTGTCCGGCAATGACTGTCCTACTACAGGATTTAATAGAGTTACAGCTCACTACCAGTTACAAAAGACACTTTAACAGTCTGTCACAGGCTATTCTAGTTGCATTTTACATAAATTAATTTCTTAAATACTCGTTTGACTATGTTCTGGCCCGCCATCCAATGGTGAAATATTTTTTTTGGCCCGATGCCAAACTTACTTGCCGACCCCTGCTCTAGACCTCCTATTATATCTTTCTGGAATAGCTGTGTTGATGGTTTGATATAGCATAAAATTTGGAAATTACCTCATAAATATTTAATAATAAATAAAGTAAAAGAAATTTCGGTAACACTTTAGAATAGGGAACACTTATTCACTATTAACTATGACTTTTCCCTCAATAAATGACTAATTTGCTGCTTATTAATAGTTAGTAAGGTCAACTACATGTCAGCAAACTCTCATAAGAGTATTAGTGGACTGTCTGCTTCATATCTACTAACTCCTTATTGTGTTGGTCTCCCAACAGATATTCTACTGACTATAAGTAACTTTGCAAGAACGTGTCAACTTAATCTAACCCTAACCCTACCAGTCAACTAATACACTACTAACACTCTAATGAGAATTAGTAGAAATGTAGGTGCAACATTACTTATAGTCAATAGAATGTGTTAAAGGGACCATCAAAATAAAGTGAAACCGGTAGTTGTTAAGTTTAGGTATTGGGTAGGATTAGGGATGTAGAATAAGGTAATGTAGAATAAGGCATTAATATGTGCTTAATTACTACTAATAAATGGCAAATAGTCTAGTGCATGCTAATAAGCAACTAGTTAAGATACCCTAAAATAAAGTGTTAGCGAAATTTCTTTCCATCTCATTTATAAATATTACCCCAGTAACTATTTCCTTATGTAAACAGTTTTAACTGTGATATTGACATGCTTTTTATGGTCTTCATACTTGTTTTGGAGTTGTCCTTATTCAACCAAACTTAGTTTTTGGTTAGATTTCTGCTCGTTTGTTAGAGATCATATTATGGCCATCTTTCAACTTTGCTTTGAAAATATTTTATTAATTTGCTACTTTTGTTAGCAAAGTTTAGTATACATAAATGTTTGATTTCTGATTTCAAAATGTGAAATAATGGTTTATAATCACCATACTTACAATACCGAAATTCTATTTATAATCTGATAAACAAGAAAGCTGTTAAGTGTATTAATGTATGTCCATGATTAACATTTCCATGATTTATTTAAATCAGTTTTTTTTTTTACATTTCATTGTAATTTTGTATTCACCCCCAGCTAATGTAAAATGTTGTAAAATGTGAATGATTAAAAAATAAAAAAATAAATAAATCCTGCATTAACTTTTCAATATTTTTTTCAACTATTTGCAATATTCACTTAAGAAGTACTAAATAATATTTTTTTCAGTATTTTTAAGATAATCTTATAAGTGTACTCAAATGTGCTATTTTGGGACACCATGAATATGAACTAAAATTTGTTTTTAACATACTATCTCTGTATTTAAAAGAAAAATGTATTTAGATGCCACTTGAGTGAGTAGTATACTCATACTCAACGCATACTCATGTATGAAAGATGGGTTCAAGTGTACTACAAGTGGTAATCACATTTATTTTTTTTTTTTAATACAGAAATAGTATGTTAAAAACACATTTTAGTTAATATTCATGATGTCCCAAAATACACATTTGAGTACACTTAGAAGCTCTAGCTATGTAACCAGCTAAATATCCCCCACCAGAGATAAACAACCTAATAAACGTAAGGGTATTTTTAAAAACAAAACAAAACAAAACTACACTCTCTTACACATACTCATTCCCATAAAACCTGAAACGTGAAATGTTTAGAATACCCAAGACGTGTCACTCATATAGTTTTGAATGGGGAAAAAATGCAACGCTCAATATGACTGCTCTATCCAACGAAGCCCCACCTTCTGAGCAAAAGAGCCAATCCCTAACCGGTAAAGTCAGCGTATCACTGCTGCTGCCGTAAAAGTCCCAGTTGCTATAGAAACAGTCAGCATTCGGAGATGTGCACATTGGGCACTGGCTGGTCTAGCAAAATAAACAACATTTATGAGACAGTTGTTGTCAGATTTTATTGGTCATTTCAAATATGAAATTTAATCGTGAGCTTGGTGAACAGTTTTGGAGAATTTGATGTTTCCCCATTCAAAGAGATAGGAGCTGCACTTGCATGCCCAAGATGCATTTCAAAGATGGCCGCTGAGTGACATGACTTGCCTTAAAGGGACTTTGGTTACACTTAGGTGCGTCGTTAAAAAAAAAAAAAAAAGGTTTTCTATTATAAACTGACCAAATACCAATACTAATGCATAGGGTAATCACTCAAAAGTTAGAAAAAATAAAAATGTCAAGCAAGCTCCACTGGAGCACTCGATACTGACTGACCCAATATTACTATATCACTGTGTACATTGACAAAATTGGGAAACCATTGACAACAGAGGAGCAAATGGCACAAAACATGTAAACTACAAACAGAGATTATGTCAATATTATGGTATGTACCATGTACCATGCTATGGTATGTATTTAATATGGTATGGTATGTAAGCAATCTCTGTAAAGAAAACCCAGATGATCGCTTTCTTAAAATGCAATAGGAGCTGAAGGATAAGGACAACCATTACATTTTTAAGTACTGCTACAGCTAAGAAATTAGGATATTTAAGAATAGTATCAACATTTATCTCCAGATACATTTGACCTTTCGGTTGCAGGGGTGAGTTCAGCAAGCATGTACAGTACATTTTAAATGATTCTGTATTAAAGGCTGCTTGTGTGAATTTGTCAAGAACTGTCCAGAACATGTTTGGGTCATATTTCACACCAAAAGAAATTTCTCTAAAGAAAATAAATAAAGAATAAAATTTTGCATAAGAAAATATATTTTTGAATTCTAAGCAGTGAAAAAAAAAACTCACCAATGCAAACATAAAACTATATATTATTGAAATCATAAAATACCTTTATAAAGTACAATTGCAGGTATAAATTATGGTATTTGTTGTACTGCATTTAATTTATGCTGATTAATAAAAATAATTAAAAAAAGTTCAATAAGTCCAGACAAGAACATTTTCATTAGTTTTTTTTTTTTTTTAACAGTAATTAAATTATAAGGAGAGACTATAATTGACCCTTCGCAAAGAGCTTGATTGATAGGTGATCTGACCAATCATACCACCGAATCTGCCATCTTGTCCAACAAACATATCAGACAGGAGAGTAGATTAACTTCCGTGAGCTTAAACTTAAGAAAAATGGTGTGTACAGACGTCTTTCTGCAGTTGAAGTAGAATACGTTCTGATGTATTTTTTTGCACTTGAAGTAAATATGAAAAGACGATTGGTTCATGTGCCACTTGAACTGAGATGCTACAGTGATCTGTCACGACACATTAAAGAGCCATAAAACTGTTTATTGTTTGAATTTCTTAAATGACAAAATTTGAAAGCTGAGATCTTGTTTCATACCAGAAGTAACCTGCTCTGTCTTGTCTGTCAACGCATTGTCAGTTTCCTCTTTGCTCCTTGATGTATTTTTTTACTGCGTGAGAACATGATGTGTAGTGTGAGATCGGCATGGCTTGTCGGATATAGCAGCAGTAATTAAGGAGGGCGGGTTTTTGCGAAGGGTCAACTGGCACAATAATAATTCCTAGTGAAAAAAATAGTATACTTAAGTACAATTTATTTGTATGTACTTTAATATAACTAAATATATTTGTGGCACACTATAAATTGGTATACTTAAAGTCTGCTAAATTGGAACGACTAATTTTGTACTAAATGCATTTTAGTTGTGCAAAAGCAGTGCACTAAAGTTGTAATAAATATACTTGTTTGTGCTAAAGTGGAACTATTCCAAGTATACTTAAGTATACTTTATGTATAATCTTTTATTTAATTTTTGAAATGCAGAATTCACTCAGCATAAACTTCAAATGTATTTTGGTGACATTACAATTGCAATTCAAATACACTGTAAGAGTGTTGAACATACATTAATATTACATTAATAACAAACTGAGGTCATACTATCCCTTACTTTTAGTGACTTTAAAATGCATTGCAATGGCATTCCAAGTAAACTTGAAATGTGCTAATGGCACAATTATTGTGTGCTTCAAATGCAATAAATGAACCTTTATAAATAATGTCACAGCTTAAGAAACTGCCTTTTACTAACACCCCCAGCATACCAGTCAACTCAATTACCTAGAGAACATCAGAACACAGACATTTGAACATTGGCTGAAGGAAACACCACAGACTGGATTCGAACCCGGGTCGCTGCCACACACAGGGCCGGATTTACCTCTTTTAGTGACATAGGCAAAACAATTTTTTGGGCCCCCCTTCCCTATTAATATAATAGGCCTAATATTACCACCCAAGCAAACTAAATATTTCTTAATCATTGGAAACGTTACAGTGTTTTCTAATCGCAATAAGCGCTTGCGTTCAGCCAATAAAAATCGAATGTAGTGCAATTTGTTTGAGAACTGAGAAAAACCATTCCATTAATAGGTGCGGCGTCGTGGCCACACAACCACATCGGGAGTGCATTATTTCTCTAATAATTTTAACGGAATTATTGCAGTCTAACCAGGGGCGTCATGCACTCATTATTTTTGAGGGGGCACGAGTTGGGGTCATCATGTGACACACAGCAGCCACAGTAGCACTTATGCTCTTGTTTATTTATTTATTTAATTATTTATTTTTCCCTTTTATTCGAAACATTCCCAAACGCATTAACTATATCATGAAATATGAATATCTTGATTCTCACCTTTATAGATTATGTTAGTTAATCTATAATGGGCAATGGTCAAAATAGCCTAATAATGTAGTCTATTAACTATGCATAAAAACCTGTCTGTTCACTTAAGTAACAGGGTGTCATGATGTCATAACAGTTTTAATATGACTGAATTTATATTTAATGTGAATTTAATATTGAAAGTTAATGTGAATAAAAACATTGTAAGTTAGGCTAAGTAACACTTTCATTGTACAGAAAGAGAGCAAAGCACATTTACATTATTGAAGAACATTTTCACTGAGAGTCTAGAGTTCAAGCACTCTCAAAATCTCCTATTAAAATCACTGAAGCTGTTTACACTGTGAAAAGAATATCTTACTTACAGACACATCTGCATTTTGTTGTTTCTAACTAGAGAATTCGCCAGAAAGAGCTCAGTCAGCGAGCAAGTGAAGAAAACACCGGCATTTTAGCGGTGACTCATCTGAACACCTCTGATTGGTCATTGCATTCATAAGCTCAACAGCATCGTGTGTGATTGGTTTAATGCACAATGCTGTGAAAACGCGTCTGTCTCTGGCTCAGCACCAGCCAGCGAAGCAGATCTGAATTTAGCAGCTGATGATATGACGCGCTGAACGATTTAATCACGCAGGTGTGATTGTATCAAATATAGAAAATATTATTAGGCTACTTTTTTTTTTTTTTTTGTCTTTTGGAAGCTGCCTTCAAAATCCACTTGGCTCAAAAATCTGAGGGAGCACGTGCCCCCTTACTTCGAATGGGCATGACGCCTCTGAGTCTAACGCATTTATTAGAGAGAGAGAGAGCGCGAAAGAGAGAGAGAGATTAAGCGCGTGTGAATACCTGCATCTGCGCATCTCTCAGCAGTATTCAGTAGTAGCATCTCTACGAATCTTTATGTTAAACTGCTTCAAGAACCTTGCTACTGAGAAATGTCATGTAGCTTTTCAGCTGCGAAACTATTTTATTGCTAAATTCGCGGGGCAGCGGCAGCTCTGACAAGTTTCTGTCTGCGTCTCCGTGTGTGTGCGCAAGTGCGTGTCTGTACTGTGTGCGTTTTTTTTTTTTTGAGAGAGAACGGGAGAAAGCATGATTTCCGTACATAAAAAAGGTGGAAGACATGGAAATAATTTGTCATTTTTACCCTTTTGTTATATTTATTTGCTCAATGTCTTTTGGTTATTTTACTGTTGTAGATGTCGAATATAACAAAAAATATTATACATCTCTTCATTTTGTTTGCTAAAAGTCTTAATATAGGTGCACTAATTATATTCATTCATTACACACAGACTGATATATTTCAAATGTTTATTTCTTTTAATTTTGATGATTATAACTGACAACTAAGGAAAATCCCAAATTCAGTATCTCAGAAAATTAGAATATTACTTAAGACCAATACAAAGAAAGGATTTTAAGAAATCTTGGCCAACTGAAAAGTATGAACATGAAAATTATGAGCATGTACAGCACTCAATACTTAGCTGGGGCTCCTTTTGCCTGAATTACTGCAGCAATGCGGCGTGCCATGGAGTCGATCAGTCTGTGGCACTGCTCAGGTGTTATGAGAGCCCAGGTTGCTCTGATAGTGGCCTTCAGCTCTTCTGCATTGTTGGGTCTGGCATATCGCATCTTCCTCTTCACAATACCCCATAGATTTTCTATGGGGTTAAGGTCAGGCGAGTTTGCTGGCCAATTAAGAACAGGGATACCATGGTCCTTAAACCAGATACTGGTTGCTTTGGCACTGTGTGCAGCCTGTTGGAAAATGAAATCTGCATCTCCATAAAGTTGGTCAGCAGCAGGAAGCATGAAGTGCTCTAAAACTTCCTGGTATACGGCTGCGTTGACCTTGGACCTCAGAAAACACAGTGGACCAACACCAGCAGATGACATGGCACCTCAAAGCAACGTGCATTGTGTGCCTCTCCTCTCTTCCTCCAGACTCTGGGACCCTGATTTCCAAAGGAAATGCAAAATTTACTTTCATCAGAGAACATAACTTTGGACCACTCAGCAGCAGTCCAGTCCTTTCTGTCTTTAGCCCAGGTGAGACGCTTCTGACGCTGTCTGTTGTTCAAGAGTGGCTTGATAAGGAATGCGACAGCTGAAACCCATGTCTTGCATACGTCTGTGCGTAGTGGTTCTTGAAGCACTGACTCCAGCTGCAGTCCACTCTTTGTGAATCTCCCCCACATTTTTGAATGGCTTTTGTTTCACAATCCTTTCCAGGGTGTAGTTATCCCTATTGCTTGTACACTTTTTTTCTACCACATCTTTTCCTTCCCTTCGCCTCTCTGTTAATGTGCTTGGAAACAGAGCTCTGTGAACAGCCAGCCTCTTTTGCAATGACCTTTTGTGTCTTGCCCTCCTTGTGCAACGTGTCAATGGTCGTATTTTGGACAACTGTCAAGTCAGCAGTCTTCCCCATGATTGCGTAGCCTACAGAACTAGACTGAGAGACCATTTAAAGGCCTTTGCAGGTGTTTTGAGTTAATTAGCTGATTAGAGTGTGGCACCAGGTGTCTTCAATATTGAACCTTTTCACAATATTCAAATTTTCTGAGATACTGAATTTGGGATTTTCCTTAGTTGTCCGTTATAATCATCAAAATTAAAAGAAACAAACATTTGAAATATATCAGTCTGTGTGTAATGAATGAATATAATATACAAGTTGGATAATTAATATACAAGAATGGAATTAGTTAAATAAATCAACTTTTTGATGATATTCTAATTATATGACCAGCACCTGTATGTTTTAGAATAAACTTTTACATTTGATTAATAAATTCAATTATAACAATACATTGTAGAACTGTACCACCAATCAAATGAAATAATTTATAATGCAAAATTACAACTGTGTTATGACATTAATGTTTTACATTAATTTTTGAAATTACAAATAAGAAACGTTGTAAAAATGCAATGATACCTTTTAAACGTGAAACTAAACCGCCATTAGGTGGCAGCAAATAATTTAATGAGTGAGTCAATTGAGTCATTCATTGAACCGATTCGTTCAGAATGCTGAATCTTTCAGTAAAAACACAGCTGAGTTTTGCTTTGATCTTTGTTCGGAACGATTTTCGTTGGTGAAATAAAACAACAGTCAATATTATGTCTAAAAAGTAAGTAACTTAATGTTAACTAATTGTTTATTGAACTACGTAACATTTGCAATCGTGATAATCAGCAAAAGATCACTTGTTATGCTACTTAACAATATCATGTGTTATAAATAAACTCAACAGTTTGAACATTTACCTCATGTTTCTTCCGTGAGTTTGTGTGCTGTTAAGGTTATTTGTTTTGATGTTGAATGTAACATTAGCAAAATCAGAATCAGTCTTGCGTTTCGATGCTTTCCGAGTTTTTTTTTTTTCACTCAAGTTTTAATCATGCTAACTTGTCCAATCCGGCATGTAAAGATGTATTTCACCAAAAAATTGCCCCGGACAAGCTTTAATGTCGAGTACAACTACAGTGGCAATAGACACAATTTCTCATTTACATGTTGTTTCTAATTATAGTAAGATGTCACGTCAGTATGGGACAGTTGAAAACATATAAAATGAAATTTCACATATTTTGCTGTTCGTCAGTTATTTCGACAGATAGAAGTTAACGTTACTATGACAATCGTTCGAGCTGGGTATTACATTAAAAGTTGGGTAAACACTACTTTAATGCTCTCAATAAGAAAATTAAACTGCCAAAATGAGAAAAATGCAGCATTTGGCCTAACTATGCTATGATAGCAATTTCCAGCTTACTGCACATACCAAGGCCGCTTGTCTAAATGTGTGATAGCAGGCTATTGTGACATGATATCACTTATACATTAACTTCAATAAATATAAAAGGATATATTTCTTAAGTAAAATTAAGTGAACTTACCAGGAATTATGAATAAAGCCTCTAATCTTCAATCGTTCTGGCACTGCTCCAGTCGGCTGGATTTCAGATTTGAACGATGAGCGCGCAATCCCATAATGCCACACTACAGTAAAGTAGTGTTAAAAAGCAGGAGCTACAGTGATAACACCTGCTTCCTGTAAATTAATTACAGTTGACATGGAAATATACAGTTAACAACTGTAAAACCTTATTTGACCCGTAATGCATTGCGAATTACAGCTACATCTTGTAAAATGTTTAAACAGTAAAATTCTGTAAAATGTTGCTGTAGAAACTACAGCAATTTTTTACAGTGCGGTGCGTGGAAATAAACCTGAAACGACCTGTAGAACACGAAAGTGCGTTACAGTTGAAGCTGTTAAAGTCAGCGGACACAACATTAAATACCCTATAAACCGGAATTATTCTTGTTCACGCACTAAAACACAGACAGTTCCGTTAGTTGGTGGAAGAATGTGAATGCACTGCTTATGTTTCAGTGCATGCGGAAGGAATAACCCCATCCGTAACATCTCTGCCCATTGTCTCTGCACGCTTCAACTCTGAACGCACTGCACAAATATTAATGTAAAATGCAATTACATTTTTTAGCGGTTTGACGGTCTCGCAGCTGCGGATTTATATGTGATGTATGAATTGAAATTATTTTAATACGTAGTGTTACTTTTCATGTAGTTAACGTCTCTGAATTTATTTCACCATTTCAAATCCATGACTATATGTTGTTTACATACTTTTGTAACTACTTTCTATATGTGATCATGGACCACAAAACCAGTCATAAGGGTTCATCTGAAAGCCGAATACATAATCTTTCCACTGATGTATGGTTTGTTAGGATAGGACAATATTTGGCTGAGATACAACTATTTGAAAATCTGAAATCTGAGGGTGCAAAAAAAAAAAAAGAGAGAGAAAATCTCCTTTAAAGCTGGCCAAATGAAGTCTTTAGCAATGCATATTACTAATCAAAATTAAGTTTATATATATATATATATATATATATATATATATATATATATATATATATATATATATATATATATATATATATATATATATATATATATATTCACTGTAGGAAATTTACAAAATATCTTCATGGAACATGATCTTTACTTAATATCCTAAAGATTTTTGGCATAAAAGAAAAATCGATAATTTTGACCCATACAATGTATTTTTGGCTATTGTAAATATACCCTTGTGTGTAAAGCTGCTTTGCAACCATGCAAAATTGTGAAAAGCACTATTTGAAGTGTGGTTAAATTATTGAATAGGTAATGTTAATAACTATAAGTACTGCATAGCTATACTATTTTTATACTGAAGTAGAACTCGAAAACAGTGTGTTGTATTGTACATTTAATCATAACAGGTCAACAGAGGATTCAACTAAAATAAATTACTGAAGGATTACTTCAATATTTAACAGATTAAATAGTTTTATTTGCAAATCCCCCATTGTTACATCTGCGCTGTAGGCAAAAGTTGTGTTTGGAAACTCTGCCCTTACAGCACCTGTTAGCAGAAACATACTGGATGTTTCAATTCATACCTCACATTTTCTTTGGTTTGCCCAAAAAGAAAGTCTTATCTTGAAAAAAAAAAAAAAAAAAATACACAGCATCATCTTAAAATAAATTTCAATCTCAGATTTGAAATACATGGCGAGACTTGTGTCTTTAGCTGCAATGAGTTTCTAGACTCTAAAGGTTTCTTCTGAAAAATGTGCCAAATCTGCAACACAGAGTCCCAATAGTGTGCACTCTACCAAGTTCAGATGTTTAGCAAAAGTACAGCAAAACCGATTGTTGGTGAATTTCAGAGCTCATGAAGGTGAGGAGAGACTGACTTATCAAGCCCCCCTTCACTGAACATACTGTAGCCTATATTTAAGCCGATGTTAAAATCACATTATTAAAATACTTTAAGACACTTTTAAGGGGTGAAGGAACAAATATATCAATACACAGAATGTGGTATTGTCTCTTTGTCTTAGGTGAGAACTCATACAGCGGCCTTGTTTACTTAAATGATACGACAACATAAAATACAAACAATCCCCACAGACATATAATATATGGCCTTCATACAGCTACAGGATCATAAGATGAGTTGCTTCATTCATCCCTTACTGACACTAGTTGTTGGGCTGAGTGAGCATGTCATTGGACATGTCATTGGGGTTATGAAGTGGCGTCCTCTTTCAAAGGTTCCGTCCAGTTAGTTTATATGGGTATGTACAGTATGTCACAAGTTTCGGTAACACTTTATAATAACTGCACGCTATGAATCATTAGGTAAGCATTAGTAAATAGTCAGTTCGTCCTTTATAAAGCATTGTTCCAACATTAATAGTCATTAGTAAGCAGTTTATAAATACAGCTATAAATGCCTTGTTCTTGATTTATAAGCATATCTATTACATAGAAAGATTTAAAGGCTCATTTATCTTCCTAACAGAAAAAAATAAACAACACAGAGGGATACAGAACTCAGAAATATTTATTTCAAGATGAAAAAAAAAAAAAAAAGAAACTGTACACTTAAATTTTTCTTTTTAGTTGTACAGTTTCCTTTTTGCATCATGAAAAAAATATTTCTGTGTTCTGTATCCCTCTGTGTTGTGTTTGTTTAACTTGTCTGTTTGGAAGATAAATGAGCCTTTAAATCTCCTTTGTAAATGCTTTACGAGGTATGAATAGTCCTCACTTTAGATGAGCTCACAAAAATAGAAAGCTGGCAACTACTAAATATTTTACAACTACCTGACTTAATCATGAATTACAGCAGGAATGGGTTAATAACGCATTTATTAACACACTGAGCAAATATTATCATGTGTCTAAATAAGATTCATAAATGTACATTTAAATAGTTTATTAATCATTTACTTACACTTTCTAAATGATCTTATGAACCACTGACAACTCCTAAATAACTGGTTTGTAAATAACGTAATAATTTAGAAATTATAAACTGATCATTAATAAAGTATGAAAATACAATTATTAAACATTATAGATATGCTCAAGAACAAAACATTTATAGCTCTATTTATAAACTGCTTACTAATGCATATTAATGTTGGAACAATGCATTATAAATGATGAATTGACTATTTACTAATGATTAACTAATGATTCATAGTGTGCCGTTATTATAAATTGTTACCCAAGTTTCAAACATGTTGTAGATGTAATTAAGAACTTAGCCAGTGTACTTTGTTAAAGATATATATATATATATATATATATATATATATATATATATATATATATATATATATATATATATATATATATATATATATATATATATATATATATATATATATATATATATATATATAAAATCATCCTTCCCAAATGTATTTGTAAAAGTACAGTATTTTACAAATTAATTTGTAGTGCATTAAGTTTGTGCTTGATGAAAGCATGAAATAAATACATTTATAATGTATTTTCAGTTAGTATAGACATGTCAATTTATTTTTTAGTATACTTACCATGAAATGCATACATTTAAATACAATTAAGTATATTTATTTTTCACTAGGGATGTCACAATGTAAAAACTGTAATAGCTTTAAAATAGCTTCATTTTTGTAATACAAATATTTTTTGGATGGAAAATGACCCAGACATTTCATTCACAGAGTACAGTTTGCACCTGCCTTTTTAATGGCTGTATCTACTAAAGTATTTTGACCAAAATACTTCTACTAAAGCATGCCAACCAAAACAGATTTTCAGATGCTTTAGTAAATCAGCTTTACATTTTTACAGTCAACAGCAAAGAAAAGTATACATCTACAAAATCCTTCTCACAAGCAGGGGTTGCTAATTGATCAGCAATTAATAAATGCAATCAAAAGTTTGACATCTCAGAGAAACAATAACCCAAACAATTCCACGTGTGGTCCTAAGGAGTTTTGTGAATATATATAAAAAATAAAAAAAAGATTTCAAAACAGTGGCATAAAATCTTTTATCCCAATTTTGCATACCTCAATTTTAAGGGTATGAAAGGGAGAATTACAGAGCTGAATAATACACAGTTGCACACTTATAGAGCCTATATAAATCTCACTCAAGCGAAATCTGAGATTTGGTGTGCAACAACTTCTTGACCATCTCTATCTTTATCTTCTTTATGGTTGACCACCAAGTCACACTTTCCTCCCACAGTCCAAACAAATTTTATTTTCACACTAGTCCCAGATTCCTGAGGTACATGCTTTCTTCAGTTTTTTCAAATAATATTTTATAAGCAAAGTCAAATTGCAGGCTGAATCCATATAGAGTTTTAGCAGGAAGTGGATCCATCACATGTTGCCTACCCTGATGTTGGGATTCAGCATGGGATCCAGGTTCGGATCTGTCTCAGCTGATGCCCTACCCAGTTTGGCCATAATTATGATGAGGGTAAAGAAACCAATCACTCCAACCAACAGCAACATGAAGATTCGCTGTTTCAGAGTGAGGGCCTTTTTCTTAGTACCAGTACGATTCCTAAAAAAAAGGGAATAAATACATACAAACAAACAAACATATTAGTAAATGTAATGTAATGTAAAACAAAACATTTTTACAATAATAATAATAATAATAAGTAAATCAATTAAATTAGTAAAAATGTGCTCCTAAGTTTAAGCATTAAAAAAATTTAGGGGCGCAATGCAAATTTTTCAAATTATGTGTTTTAGCTTAATAAGGGGTTTTAAAGAGACATTTACAAGCGCAATTATTTAATTTATCAGAATACAGAAAGTACGCATGGTTTTTAAATAATTTTGCTTCAGACTCTATTTAATAGGCTAATTATGTAATTAGTAATAGTCCTATTAAACTGTACGTACATTAAGTATGTGACAGTATCAAATTTTCACAATAGTCATTGAAGCTTTTGTAAAGGTATGTGCTTTTTTTTTTTTTTTTTTTTAAATCACAATATATAATTTTGAAGTGAAAAAAGGTGTTGTCCTCCTAACAGGTTAAATAACTTTACTAAAGATCCTTTACTAAAGAAAGACTTTATTTAAAACAAATACACAAAAATATAAAGTAAACAAGTGTTTCAAGATTAGAGTGCAAAAGATTGTTCAAATGAACGAAAGAACAATATGTAACACTTTACAATAAGGTCCCATTTGTTAACAATAGTTAAAGCAGGTTAACATTAACTAACAATGTTAGTAGTTAATATTCTGTTAATGTTGATTATTAAAAATACATATTAGTTAATGTTTGCTCCACTGAATAATATTAGCAGACAACTTTTGATTTTATAAATGTATTATTAAAAGTTGAAATTAACATGAAAATGATTAATAAATGCAGTCATTGTTTTTTCATGTTAACTAAATGGAACCTGTTAAGTGTTACTGAACAATAATAACGAATCAGTAAATGTATAGATAGGCCTGCATTATTTACACAGTAACGGCAGCGTCAGCGCCCTCTAGTGGCGAATGTGCGTTTCATTCAGCGCGTCTACTTCACACGCTCCGACTTTCTCAGCCGTTGCCTTTTTAAAGTTCAGTAATCATATGAGGCTGTATCGCTATTTTCCATAAATAAATTGAAGAAATTAATACATTTGTTATTGGCTAATGTACAGTGAGGAAAATAAGTATTTGAACACCCTGCTATTTTGCAAGTTCTCCCACTTAGAAATCATGGAGGGGTCTGAAATTGTCATCGTAGGTGCATGTCCACTGTGAGAGACATAATCTAAAAAAAAATCCAGAAATCACAATGTATGATTTTTTAACTATTTATTTGTATGATACAGCTGCAAATAAGTATTTGAACACCTGAGAAAATCAATGTTAATATTTGGTACAGTAGCCTTTGTTTGCAATTACAGAGGTCAAACGTTTCCTGTAGTTTTTCACCAGGTTTGCACACACTGCAGGAGGGATTTTGGCCCACTCCTCCACACAGATCTTCTCTAGATCAGTCAGGTTTCTGGCCGGTCGCTGAGAAACACGGAGTTTGAGCTCCCTCAAAGATTCTCTATTGGGTTTAGGTCTGGAGACTGGCTAGGCCACGCCAGAACCTTGATATGCTTCTTACAGAGCCACTCCTTGGTTATCCTGGCTGTGTGCTTGGTCATTGTCATGTTGGAAGACCCAGCCTCGACCCATCTTCAATGCTCTAACTGAGGGAAGGAGGTTGTTCCCCAAAATCTCGCAATACATGGCCCCGGTCATCCTCTCCTTAATACAGTGCAGTCGCCCTGTCCCATGTGCAGAAAAACACCCCAAAGCATGATGCTAACACCCCATGCTTCACAGTAGGGATGGTGTTCTTGGGATGGTACTCATCATTCTTCTTCCTCCAAACACGTTTAGTGGAATTATGACCAAAAGTTCTATTTTGGTCTCATCTGACCACATGACTTTCTCCCATGACTCCTCTGGATCATCCAAATGGTCATTGGCAAACTTAAGTCGGGCCTGGACATGTGCTGGTTTAAGCAGGGGAACCTTCCGTGCCATGCATGATTTCAAACCATGACGTCTTATTGTATTACCAACAGTAACCTTGGAAACGGTGGTCCCAGCTCTTTTCAGGTCATTGACCAGCTCCTCCCGTGTAGTTCTGGGCTGATTTCTCACCTTTCTTAGGATCATTGAGACCCCACGAGGTGAGATCTTGCATGGAGCCCCAGTCCGAGGGAGATTGACAGTCATGTTTAGCTTCTTCCATTTTCTAATGATTGCTCCAACAGTGGACCTTTTTCACCAAGCTGCTTGGCAATTTCCCGTAGCCCTTTCCAGCCTTGTGGAAGTGTACAATTTTGTCTCTAGTGTCTTTGGACAGCTCTTTGGTCTTGGCCATGTTAGTAGTTGGATTCTTACTGATTGTATGGGGTGGACAGGTGTCTTTATGCAGCTAACGACCTCAAACAGGTGCATCTAATTTAGGATAATAAATGGAGTGGAGGTGGACATTTTAAAGGCAGACTAACAGGTCTTGGAGGGTCAGAATTCTAGCTGATAGACAGGTGTTCAAATACTTATTTGCAGCTGTATCATACAAATAAATAGTTAAAAAAAATCATACATTGTGATTTCTGGATTTTTTTTTTTAGATTATGTCTCTCACAGTGGACATGCACCTACGATGACAATTTCAGACCCCTCCATGATTTCTAAGTGGGAGAACTTGCAAAATAGCAGGGTGTTCAAATACTTATTTTCCTCACTGTATAAGTTAGGCTGTTTTGTATTTTGTATTGTATTCGCACTCATGCTCCTAAATACATTTTCCAGTTCGCACACATCTATTTTTAGTCGCAAATGCGAGTGAAATGCTCGCACTGTTGAGCCCTGCGCATACGTGCTTGTCACACGAGTATTAAAAATGCACTCTCTATTTTTAAATCTGAGCTTGGCTTTTTGCCGTATATGGCACGTGTGCACGCTACAGACAATCGCGGCGGGCTTCATTGTACAGAATATTATGGCAAGCCAAAAGGGTCAGATTTATGCTATAGATAAATAGCGTTAACATACAAACGCGTCAAATACGGCGTTTTAAACAGTATTTGCGGCACAAAATATGCCGTTGTGATTACAAACGCCGTAAAAACCGCGCGAAAAAACGTCAATGGCGCCGTATCTGCCGGCGTTTTAGTGCACATGAAAAGCGCCACTTTTTACAACGTTCATATTACCATATGACGCCGTAAAAAAACGCCATTTTGGTTGCACAGAGCGCTCGTCACTTATGACGTTTTGCTTATAGTATAATGAGACACGCCCATTGATTTCCACAGCCAGTAATATTGAACAGTTCTCACCTAATCAATGATGCACAGAACCAGACCAGAACAATTCAGCACAGATCATTTGTGGTAATCCAATTCGCATGAGTTATTTGCCATTAAATAAGCAGAAAAATCCAGTTCGCTTTAAAATGGACAGAAGAAACTTAATTTTGCGCTGCAAGCGAACATTAAATGATTGCACTCGCCAGCTAACAGAGGATACTGGACCAAATATGCTGCAGTCAACTTTGGTGAGGTAAGGATTGCTTTCAAACTTTCTCACTTTCAAATCGATGCTTATATTGGCATTATTAAAATACTATAGTATTTATAGTAAACTATAGTAAATTGTAGTGTACTGTATAGTATTTACAACACTTTGTTAATGAATGCTACAGCATACTGTAGTATTAGTGAACTGATAAACTGTAATAAATACTGTAGCATTTAGTTGTTACTACAGTAAACTGTAGTGTATTATAGTATAATATAATATATCCGATAGGTGTAGAAAACTTAGCAGTTTTGGGTAAAGTAATTTATATCACTACAGTTGTTATATTACCACAACAACTATAGAATTACCACAACAAATTAATTGAAGTACTTTACTATAGTATGGTTCAAAAACACTATAGTATTTAGTATGAATTACTATAGAGTCAGGACCTCGGTTTAATGTCTCATCCGAAGGACGGTGCTTTTTACAGTATAGTGTCCCCGTCACTATACTGGGATGTTAGGACCCACACAGACCACAGGGTGAGCACCCCCTGCTGGCCTCACTAACACCTCTTCCAGCAGCAACCTAGTTTTCCCAGGAGGTCTCCCATCCAGGTACTGACCAGGCTCAACCCTGCTTAGCTTCAGTGGTGATATGGCTGGAATTAGGGGGGGGACGCTAGGGACGTGTCCCTACCAATATCCAGCCACTATCAAACTGTCCCTAGCAATAATTTTGATCAAATAATTAAATATATGTATTTGTTTTTGTCATTTCAGACCCATCTGAAACGTCTTATCATTGATATTACCTAACAAGTTAAAGTAAATACATTAGAAAACTGCACGCTCTCATGGACGTGCATTTAATACATGCTCGGAATAGTCACACACCGGACGAGAAGCACAGCGCTCACAGGTACAACTTACAGCTAATATAAAATCCCACTTCAGGAATGAACAAAGTTGCATCAATGAGTCTGAAGTACGGTGTTTGTTTGACAAAACGGAGCAAACGGAAAGAGAAAGCGCGATCTATGGCTATTATTAGCTCCCTATATAAAGCATATGGACAGAAAGACAAACTTTGTGCGGAAAGATACACAATCTTTCAGCCTAGGATAAAGTCATGAACATCAACAATAATTTGGGACAAATATAATGTGATTGTTTTTTTTTTTTGGTAAACTATGTAAATGGCACTCTGTGGTGCAGCAGGATTTGGAACAGCATCCTGAGTCGCTGCAGACAGTCTTTAACTTTAAATTCATGTTGCTCAACTGAATATACAAATCAAGCTGTTAGCTGAAATATCCAAGAAATAAAAAAACACCACTGGTATAAGAGCGTGCAGTTTGTGTGTCAATCAGATGTGCACTAGTTTCGTTACTACAGCAGCAGCAGAGTATTCTTTCAGAATCATCCTGGGTCTAATTCGATTAATATTAAATTAAAGTGTTATTCTATAAAAAAAAAAAGGACTCTGTAAGGGGGATCTCGAAAGCAAACCTACGCCCTTGTTACTAACTATGCACACAGTTTGTGAATTGGATTACCACAAATTATCTGTGCTGAATTGTTCTGGTCTGGTTCTGTGCATCATTGATTTTTGAGAACTGTTCAATATTACTGGCTGTGGAAATCAATGGGCGTGGCTCATTATACTATAAGCAAAACTCCATAAGTGACAAGCGCTCTGTGCAACCAAAACGGCGTTTTTTTACGGCGTCATATGGTAATATGAACGTTGTAAAAAGCGGCGCTTTTCATGTGCACTAAAACGAATAGATACGGCGCCATTGACGTATTTTCGCGCGGTTTTTACGGCGTTTGTAATCACAACGGCATATTTTTCCCCGCAAATACTGTTTAAAACGCTGTATTTGACGGCGTTTGTATGTTAATGCGATTTATCTATAGCGTAAATCTGACCCTTTTGGCTTGCCATAGAATATGCACTGTGAGACACGTGCGCATAGCTTGACTATGTTTCCACTCGCTGTTATTTTAGTCTTTTACTTTAGATATGCTTTCATTAATGCCGTTTGGAATGCAGTACGTATTAGATGCACAAACTCACCGACAGACTTTCACGTGTGCTTTGCGTTTGTTTGTCCTGAAGCTCGTGGCTGCGGTTAAATGCACTTGCATCTCCGAATACTTTTATGATTCAAAATTAATGTGTAAACAGTCAGTTGTTTTCAGAACAGGATATGTTGAAACAGATCTGTGCATTAGTGTGAATGTAGCCTATTAAAGCTGCCACTGACTATGATCTCATCAGTAATAATCAAATGGCAATAATGCTGAGGAAAAAAGAAAAACTCATAACTATGTTTGTCTGTAAACGTTCGGATACTTAAAAAGCACTTTCAGTATCTAAGAGTGTTTTATCACTTGTAATTGTCTTTTCCCCCCTTTATTAATTTATATTTGCTTGTATGTTCTGTAGCTATATCTATTTTAATTCTTAACAATAATTAATTATATATCAATTAATATATTAATTACTTAATTATTTTAAAAGGTAGCCTGCTTATATAATCTAATATAAATGCACAAAATAAATTGGATAAAATCATGATGCATCGTGATATCGAATTAAATTGTTGACATGATAATCATATTTAATCGTGAAACCAGTGCCGATTCACACCCCTACATATTGTGTAAAATCAATGCTGGCAAAACTGCCAATGAAAATATATAACAGCATAGTATATTATATACACACACACATGACAATATATTACATGACAAGTACAACCCCAATTCCAGAAAAAGTTGGGACATTTTGTGAAATTCCATGAAATCAAGAATGTGTTATCTGTTCATTCTCTTTAACCTTTATTTAATTGACTAATGTTCAAAGAAAAAAAAAATCAAATGTTTTCACTGGCCAACTTTTAATTTTATTTTGTAAATATAAACAAATTTTGATTTTGATGGCTACAACACACTCCGAAAAAGTTGGGACAAAGGCAAAATAAAAGTGAAAAGGTTATAGAGTATCCAAATTAAACTTTTGGAACCATTCACAGTAAGCAGGTGAAATGGAAATAGGTGAGGATATCATGCTAAAACGAGCATTTCAGCCTTTGCAAGGGAAGCTGGATCATGGCTCATCACTTTGTGCCAAATTTTTATGACAAAAGTGTCAAACAAATCAAAAATCACATTTCTCAACAGAAAACCACAAAGAATGTACAGGTGCATCTCAATAAATTAGAATGTCCTGAAAAAGTAAATTTTTTCTTGTAGCTTATTTCAATAAGTGAAACTTTCATATATTTTAGATTCATTACATGTAAAGTAAAACTTTTTTTTTTTTTTTTTTTTTTAAATTTTGAGGATTAGAGCTTACAGCTCATGGAAGTCAAAATATTAGAATATTTACATTTGAGTTTCAATTAATGACCATCCCCACAGTATAAATTCCGGGTATCTCTTGTTCTTTGAAACCACAATAATGGGGAAGACTGCTGACTTGGCAATGGTCCAGAAGACGATCATTGACACCCTCCATAAAGAGGGTAAGTCACAGAGGGTCATTACTGAAAGGTGTGGCTGTTTACAGAGTGCTGTATCAAAGCATATTAAATGCAAAGTTGATTGGAAGGAAGAATTTGGGTAGGAAAAGGTGCACAAGCAACAGGGATGACCGCAAGCTTGAGAATACAGTCAAGCAAAGCTGATTCAAACACTTGGGAGAGCTTCAAAAGGAGTGGACTGAAGCTGGAGTCAATGCATCAAGAGTCACCACGCTCAGACGTCTTCAGGAAAAGGGCTACCAAGCCACTTCTGAACCAGAGACAACATCAGAAGCATCTTACCTGGGCTGTGGAGAAAAATAACTGGACTGTTGCTCAGTGGTCCAAAGTACTCTTTTCAGATAAAAGTAAATTTTGCATTTCATTTGGAAATCAAGGTCCCAGAGTCTGGAGGAAGAGTGGAGAGGCACAGAATCCATGTTGCTTGAAGTCCAGTGTGAAGTTTCCACAGTCAGTGATGATTTGGGCTGTCATGTCATCTGCTGGTGTTGGTCCACTGTGTTTTATGAAGTCCACAGTCAACGCAGACATCTACCAGGAAATTTTTAGAGCACTTCATGCTTCCTTCTGCTGACAAGCTTTATGGAGATGCTGATTTCATTTTCCAGCAGGACTTGGCACCTGCCCACACTGCCAAAGGTACCAAAAGCTGGTTCAATGACCATGGTGTTACTGTGCTTGATTGGCCGGCAAACTCGCCTGACCTGAACCCCATAGAGAATCTATGGGATATTGTCAAGAGGAAGATGAGAGACACCAGACCCAACAATGCAGATGACCTGAAGGTCACTGTCAAAGAAACTTGGGCTTCCATACCACCTCAGCAGTGCCACAAACTGATCACCTTCATGCAACGCCGAATTGAGGCAGTAATTAAAGCAAAAGGAGCCCCTACCAAATATTGAGTACATATACAGTAAATGAACATACTTTCCAGAAGGCCAACAATTCACTAAAAATGTTTTTTTTTATTGGTCTTATGAAGTATTCTAATTTGTTGAGATAGTGAATTGCTGGGTTTTTGTTAAATGTGAGCCTAAATCATCACAATTAAAAGAACCAAAGACTTAAACTACTTCAGTCTGTGTGCACTGAATTTATGTAATACACGAGTTTCACAAGTTGAATTACTGAAATAAATGAACTTTTCCACGACATTCTAATTTATTGAGATGCACCTGTGTCTTTCACTAACTAACTCACATAATATTGTGAAAAGATTAAGGGAATCCAGAGAAATGTCAGTCTTTGTAGGGCAAGGCAGGACACCTCAGGTGAATGTGGATGACCTTTGAGCCCTCAGATGGCATTGCATAAGAAACTGTCATGCTGCGGTGTTAAATATAGCCACATGTGCTGTACTCAGATGAGTCCACATTTCAACTTGTTTCTGGGAAAATGGATTTCGAGTTCTCAGTACCAAAGACCAAAGGGACCATCCAGACTTTCATCACCAACAGATGCAAACGCAAACAACTGTCATGGTATGGGGGTGCAGCAGAGCAAACGCCATTGGTGACTGGAATATGTGCAAAGGTACCATTGAAATGGAGGCATGTATTGGGATTGTACAGACACTATACTGCCATCAAGATAACGTCTTTCATGGGAAGTCCATCAAGATAATGCCAGCTCTCATTCTGCATGCGCTACAATAGCGTGGTTTCGTAGACACAGACTGAATGTGCTAGACTGGCCTGCCTGCAGTCCAGATCTGTCTCCAATTGAAAATGTATGACCAGTCATGAAAAGGAGAATCAGACAATAACAAGCACAGACTTCTAAGCATCTGAAATTTTTTATCCAGCCACATTGGACAACAATTTTGCTTGCAAAACCTGAAGTACTGATATCCTCAATTCCCAAACAATTAAACATTGTGCCACATCAACTTTCCTTTTAATTACAGTGTTAAACATGCCTCTGTCCCAACTTTTTTGGAGTGTGTTGCAGCCATGAAAATCAAAATGTGTTTATATTTACAAAATAAAATTAAAAGTTGGCCAGTGAAAATATTTGATTTTTTTTCTTTGTACTTTAGTCAATTAAATATAATATAAATTATCAATTTAACAGATAACATATTCTTGATTTTATGGCATTTCACGAAACGTCCCAACTTTTCAGGAATTGGGGTTGTAGGATTAGGCCTTTTTTTTTTTTTTTTTTTGCAATAAATGAATTTGAGCCACAGACTGAGGACACTCACTTTAGAACCTGTGCAAACCAGCTAAGGGCAGGACGTCTGCGGTACTTATCATCATCAAAGTCAATCTGCATCACTGCACTGTGTCCTGAATCCCGCGTGTCATATAACTTTCTTGGGGATACAGCTGAGAAGACACATTGGAAGAAATTAACAAAGGATATATATTAGAGATACTTAAACTAATCATACACCTAAAGCACACTGTTACAGACATCAAATGCAATTTTAAACCTGTTGTTCATGACCCATTATGAGATTCAGCTGCTGAAGTTTAATAATTTTTAAACACACATACACAAAATTATTGATTATATTTAAGAAAAGTGCCCTCCATAAGTATTGGAACAGTACTTTAAATCGGCCAATTCCAGAGAAAACTTTAATTAGTTGAAGGACCCCATTCATGATCATGTTACTGAAGCCCTCTGTCAAGCCCATGACATGAGCAGATGGTAAGTTTTTGTCTCAGAATTGTTCAAATATTTAACTTTTTTGGAACCACTACAAAAGTGTTGCATTTTGTTGTCCTTCGGTGTGACACCCCTAAATCATATTTGTTTTAATTAAAAACTGCATGTTAATCTACAAAATCATGGAAAATTATGCAAATGTGTCTTGCTAACAGCTAATGACAGGTTAGCTTGGAATAGCAAGGTCATTAATTGACAGAAAAAGGCTGAAACGTCCTATGGTGCAACAGAAAATGTCCTCCGGTGTGACGCCTGTACTGTCACACCAGAGGACAAGGTCTCTTTAAAAAGCATTTTAAATAATTAAATAAGATTGGTTTAACTCGTTTTTATTTATTTATTTTTGATAATTTTCAGTGTTCTTAAATGCAATAATTACATTAATTAAACTATTTTCTGATGTTTTTACAGAAAACCTGTACTGTTATAAAGTGTCATGAAAATAAGCATAAAATGTGATACTTTGTTTTTGAGACAGAAAGAAACGAGGGAGAGAAATTAGTGGAAGACAGAGGACACGGAAATACATATAGAAAATTAACAGGGAGGAGATCCTAAGAGAACAATGCAGAAAGTAAATACAATAAAAATGATTCCTTAAAAAGAGTAGCCATATAGTTTAAAAAAAAATATTCATATCTTAATGAATATAGTTTGAATACCAATCATATTTAGCTGTGCCGTACATGCAGTGGGGGGCTAGAAGTGTTTCAGTAATATACTGATTGATTAAGAGACAGAATTTTGTTGATGAAAGTTTTTTTTTTTTTTTTTTTTTAAATACATGTTGATATTGTTTGTATCAAAATTAAACTTTCTCCTTTGACGTTCAAAATTAAATAGAAATAATTGAATAACTACCATTTCTGTCCTTTAGTGTGATGTAATGTCCTATGGTGTGACACACATAAAAGAACAACAGATTTGTTTTTATCTCAAAATATCTTAAAAAAAAAAAAAAAACCTGTTGAGCATTGCATTAGGGGAGATACAAATATCACTCAACTTAAAATGGTACAATTTTCAGCAGTTTTGAACGAATGACAGCAAAGTTTGTCTTGTTGTCAAAGTTTGTCTTGAAATTGTCCAACAAGTCATGGGGAAAATGTTAATTATGTTATTATGTTAATTATAACTTCATATGAAATAAATAGCACTATATGAAAATAAGTGTCTAACAATGAAGCTAAATCTCTCTCTTGCAATTTATGTATTATTAAGAGTTTTTTTTTTTTTTTTTCTTCTTAATTTTTGCTATGTCACACCCAGAGCTGAGTAGTAACTGATTACATGTAATCTGGATTACGTAATCAGATTCCAAAAAATAAGTACTTAGATTAAATTAGATTAAACTCTAAAATTAGAGTAAATTACATTATAAAATACTCGTATTCAGACTAGTTACTTTTTTTTATGGATTACATGATTACATATTCACACAATAGCAATAAATTATTCATAATTCTCCCTAATTTCTCTTTTTCATCTTTTAAATTTTCCTTTCTAAAATAGCCTACCGATTATATACTGTACATATTATATACGTATAGTCCAGTTTTGTGGACATTCACACAAAGATCAGTCATTAGTCAGGTGGCGACAGCATTTGACCACTGGATTTACAAAAATCATTTCAGGTTTAAGAAGTGTCTCAACGTTGCATCAACTACCGATGAACACATTCATTTTTATTTGAATTATTACTCTGTAGGTTTTTTAACCATGTATTATAAATTATAACTAATTAAAATGCACATATTCACATTGTTTGTTAGTTACATGGGTAACACTTTACAATAAGGGTACATTAATAATCATGTACTAATTCCTAAATTAATACTTAATTCATCACATACTAATGATTAAAGAAGTTAACTAATTATGAACTAACGAAAAGCTATCCTTAACTACGACTGGAGTCATACGGATTCATGCATGAATAACGGCAGCCTTAACTACATGTTAGTACATGTTTGATAGTTAATGCATTAATTAACATTTATGGGTAAACTAAATCAAACAGCCTCTTTAAAGAAGGAATAAGAAGTACTCTGACTTTGAAATTAATTAAATAATTTAATACTATTATAATTTGAGCATTTGACATCTTATATGGGTAGTATATGGGTAGATAATAATGAGTTAGTTATGCTGGGCCATCTCAAGTAAATGTAGTTTTGTAGTTTTCAGTATTGGTGGTGTGAAGGAATAAGGAGGACACTTTTACAGAATGTTTAATGGTATTTAATTTGATGAATTGTTAATGTGTCTTTGTGTCAACTCATTAACTACCCATCCGTATGACTCCAGTTGTAGCTAAGGATAGCTCTTCATTAGTTCATAATTAGTTAACTCCTTTAATAATCATTAATATGTGATGAATTAAGTATTAATTTAGGCATTAGTACATGATTATTCATGTACCCTTATTGTAAAGTGTTACCGTTACATGTAATGCAGGCATTCCAAAACTTTTTGTCATCTAAACCTTATTCACCAAATATATTTACTTTAAGTACCCCTGAGATTTTAAAATAAATATTTAAATAATTAAGCATTACATTTGCATGTTCACAGTTTCTTTGATGTTGATTAATGATCACATGGCATGCAGGTAAATAAAAATATTTCACCTTTAGTAAGTGTTTTATTTAAAACAAAGACTATAGAAATACAAAGAAGGTTCACTCCTATACCTATGAATGGGAGAAATTGCAACGTGCAATATGGAGGAATAGTCCCACCTTCTAAAAATGAAAGAGCCAAATTTCCCATAGAAACTTGACTAGACTAGCCAATGCACACGTGCAGTCATAAGCACGTTATGACTCCGCATGCGCATTAGCTGGTCTAGCTTGAAAAATACATTTTTAAACGCTTTTTGAGCATAAGAAACAACATTCATGGGGTAATTAATTTCAGATTGTTATTGCTGATTTGACATATGTAATTTAATTGCGAGTTCAGCGAGCAGTTTTTGAGATTTCAGGATTCCCCCATTCATTAAGATTGGTCTTGTATGAGCTGCCCGGAGGCGTTGCAAATATGGCCACCGAGTGAAGAGAATTCCTCGAAAGGGACTATGTTTTAAAATGATTCATTTTAATTTTAATTTATGATTGAATTAATTGTCAGCTTTTCATTAAACTCACAACCCCCCTGCAGTTCCTTTACGAACCCTAGTTTGGGAAACCTTGATGTAATATAATAGTTAATGCACTTCATGTCGTAAATTACAATGAATGGAACAATTTTTCTTACTCTTTGCATTTTTTCCATCATTATGGTACAAGATAATCCTATTTAAATCAATATGATAAACGAGTTAAATCAAAAGTAATCTAAAAGTAATCTGATTATATTACCTAAAATGTGTAATGTAATGTAATACGTTACTGACTACAATTTTGGTCATGTAATTTGGAATCAGTAACGGATTACAATTTGTAAGTAATCTACTCAGCTCTCACACCATAGGACAAATTTATGGTACAGTTCAGTAAAAAAAAAAAAAAAAAAAAAATCAGTAAAAGAATTGACGAAGTTAGTGACCCTTTATATTTTCTCAGAGATCAGACTTCACACTACATAAATATATGCATTTCTTTGTCAAGAAAATAGGCAAATACTGCCTATTTGTCAACAACCCATATGAGAAGAGTTCAGATGCAAAAGCCTCCAAGTACGTCTGACATTTTTCTTTAAAATTAGCATTTCTTTCTGGCTACTATGTATAGGTTTCTATGTAAGTACTGGTAGTTCTGAACGGGTTGAGGCTGGGATTTAGCGCATTTGAAGTGAAAGCATTCATCTCATCTCATTTTTGACCAAGATGGCTTTTGCACTGGAACTCTTCATATGTATGTGTATGTGTATGTGTATATATATAAGTGAAAGTGACATACAGTATGGCCCGTACTCAGAATTCGTGCCCCATCCAAAATGCACACACATGCGGTGCATTTGCAGATGGGGGTTCAGTGCCTTCCTCAAGGGCGCTGTACATTCACTCCTCCCACCAACAATTCCTGCCGACCCGAGACTCGAACTCGCAACCTTTGGATTACGAGTCCGACTCTCTAACCATTAGGCCACGACTTCCCAGGATATATATATCTCCATATCCTGGAGATCCTCAGCCCTGCAGAGTTCAGCTCCAAACCTAATTAAAACTCACCTGCCTGTAGCAGCTTTCAAGTAACCCTTCAGATCTTGATTAACTTGTTCAGGTGTGTTTGATTAGGGTTAAAGCAAAACTCTGCAGGGCTGCGGCTCTCCAGGACCGACGTTCGCCACCCCTGATGTATGTATATAACATAAAACATTGACAAAGCAATATGTCAGTCCTGGTGAATACCTGTGTTAATGGTGATTGTATCGGTGGTAGAGGTGGTGCTCATATTGATGACAGAGTGATTTTGGCTGCTCACTTCTCCATTTTTGTGCATGTGCTCCACATCCTGATGAGGTGGTAGACTTGTGGGTGTGGGGTTTGACAAAGTTATATCCACTGTAGGAGCTGGAGCAGAGATGAGTACATCAATATATCAACTGTATTACTTTTTTGAACTACCCTGTTATAAACATGGTTGTCTACAATCTTTAATTACTGTTTTTAATTACTAAAAAAGTTTTTCACTCTTTTCAATGCCTTAATTTAAATAACACACACATTATGTATATTATTATTGGATGGTACTGCTGCAATGTTATAGTATAATCATGTATTTAATCAGGGCTTTGTACCGGTTCATGGAACGAAAACAAAAAAACGTAAACAAAACAAAATTGACAAGAACATAACCAGAAACAGAAACGAAATCAAATTTAATAGTTCCAAACAGAAATGCAAAAGCTTTACAGTTTGAATGATGTTTTGCTTCTATCTGTATGACCATAAATTATGAAGTAACAGTTTCCTCTCTTAGAAGGGAAAACAATGCTGTGATCACGCCAGTGCCTCGCGCACACACAATTTTTGTTTTGGCTAACCTGACATCGCAGCCTGTTCATTATCACAACAAAATATAGTTAAAGAAACATAAAAAGTTACACTGCTAAATTTAAATAGTCCGTGGTAAAATCTGTCATTCAGCGTGAGCACCACCTGACTGTGCTGTTATAACATGTAAAGGATGTTTTACATTGCTAGTGCGAGTGAAGTACAAAGCCTATAGTTTACAATCCGTGTATCATTCGTTTTTTGATTTAATACTGAAAGTAGAAAAATGAGAAAACAGCTCCTTTTTAGTTTTTTTGTTCAGGGGTAGAAAAATTAATAAACAGCTTGAATATTTGATTTCTACAATTGGGTGGGAATTAGACACCCCTTTCTGCTGTTTGGTCAGCCAAAGATCAAACCATCATCAGTTCTTCCGCAGTTTCGCGAGGCAGAATAATAGTCCTCCACTGCTGCAGTTCTATGGATTCTTAACTTTACTGCAACTACATTTCATCTTTTTTTCATCAAACAAACAGACTAATGAATAGCTCGACAGAACTCGGGACAGAGCCTAGTCAGGGCTTTCTTCTGTGTAGATATAAATTCTATTCTTTGCATCAGCTGGGCATGGCAGGGTATGATATGAAGTCTGTCATAGCCTACCCTGCTCACCCAGTAAGTCTGTTTTTTTAATTAAGCAATTAATTAATTAATTAATTAATTTCAAAATAAATATTTAAAAAACTGACAAAAAGGAAAGAATAATACATTGGCTTGGGTATATATAGGCTTATAATGTTCATGCAAAAACTGTCATTCTGACTGACAACCGGAGAACAACAGATATTAAATAGCCTACTGTTATGTTTTATTAAAATGGATTATAATTGATATCTCAAAAAGGATATGCGCTTGTGCACGGTGTGAGCTGCTGCACACTCGCACACAGGACTGCAACAAGATTTTGTTTCTCACCAAACCCTACAGTATACATTCAGAATGCTTGGAATATAGGCCTACGCCACGAGATTCATATGATTATTTTACGATAGATATGCATCCGATTAAAAAAAAAAAAAAAAACAACAAACTAAAGTCACCATTCTCTGACATTAAATTAACAAGTGCGAGCAGGATATTTTTTTGTGAGTGTCGTAATAAGCCTTTAGAACAACATTAAGGTGAGTAGTTACTCTAGTTATTGAATATGGAAACATTTGGATTCGTCACAAATGAAAGAGGTAGGCTTCAGGTTTGCTTTAAAGGGGTCATATGATGTGATTTCAAGTTTTCCTTTCTCTTTGGAGTGTTACAAGCAGATTGTGCATAGATGAGATCCCTGAAGTTGCAAAGTCTAAAGTCTCAAAACCAAAGAGATATTCTTTATCAAAGTTAAGACTCTGCCACGGCCCCCTAAAACGGCTCATTCAAACACGCCCTCACATGTCTACGTCACAATGTGGAAATATTTTGATGCAGCCATGTCAGGGAGACGCTGTGTTTCTGGGCGAAAGCAAAAGTACTTTATTTGGCCTTCCAAAAGTAGATGCATTTAGGAATCATTAAGATTAATTACAACAGAAAAGCACAACCCAGATGTTCAAATTTGTGCAAGGCATTTTATGGACGACAGTTTCGTAAACCTAGGAAAGGAGGTAATTCTGACTTTGCTATGACAATCTGGCGCTTCTGAATCAGCGACTGTAAGTATGTTTTGTTATTAGTTTAAGTATTTGCTATTGACACTTCAAATGCTGAGTTTTGCGTGTCGTGTGTGTGAGTGTGAGTGTGAGAGAGAGAGAGGGAGGGGGGGAGAGAGAGAGAGACAGGGTCACATCACAGTGGAGTCAACTGTCTTAATCGCGGCTTGTGTCTGTCATGCGACGCTGTTCCCCTTTAACTGAATAAAATAGCCTATAGCTGTGTTTATAATATTTTTTAAACATTCTGCTTTATTTACCAGTATTTTAGCTTACATTATTTCTGAATGTAGCCTAATTAAAAAAATGACGTATAGCCTACGTGACTTCTTTTTTCCTCTCAAAAAGGAAATTTTATACGAGTAGTATATTTTTTAACCATGCAGCAATCATTTTTAAATATCTTGAAAAAATACTTTAATTTCATTAAATGGTAATGGCTGCATGTCTGCTGTTTAGCACCATCTGCTGTCAGAGAGTGAATGTGTGCTTTTGTCCAGAGTAGTGGTTTTCAAACCTCTCCATCAGGGGTCATCAAACTTGATCTTGGAGGGCCGGTGTCCTGCAGAGTTCAGCTCCAACTTGCCTCAATACACCTGCCTGGAAGTTTCAAGTATGCCTAGTAAGACCTTGATTAGCTGCTTCAGGTGTTTGATTAGGGTTAGAGCTAAACTCTGCAGGACACCGGCCGTCCAGGACCGAACTTGGTGATCCCTGCTCTCCATGAAGTACCTCCAGCACTGCACATGTCTCCCTATATCTGACACACCCACTTCAGGTCTTGCAGTCTCCACTAATGAGCTGATGAGTTGAATCAGGTGTGATAGATGAGGGAGACATACAAAATGTGCAGGGCTGGGGGTAGTCCAGGACAGGTTTGAGAACCACTGATCCAGAGTGTCTCTCACGTGTTCCAAAAAAAAAAAAAACAATTATAAAGTTACATTTCACAAAAAAAAAAAAAATTAAATACAACAACAAATATACTAAAAGCCCATTTGTAGTATAGGTGAAAATAAACATAACATTAGGTTGTTAAACACTTTGTGAAATTGAAAATCTTTATCCACTCTTTATAGTCTCCTGGTCCACATCACTTTGATCCAATATACATTTATCCACGTAAAGTGTCTTTCTAGAACACAAAACATTTTCTTACAACCTTACATGAATTATTCTGGTAGACTACATCATGAAATGTAAATCGCAACAGGGTAACAGGTGCATTACAGCTAATATTACAATCAAGCTATGACTTTTTATAAAATTAATAGTTTTTAAATTATTGAAAATAAAACTATTTATTTAGGCAAACAAAGGGGATTTACTATTAAAATTAAAACAAGGAAGAAATGTTGTTTGATCATTACTTAAATATATTTTTTATTAAAAAATTGTATTAATTTTAGTAGTAGCAGTACTGCAAGTTAAACCAAACCTTTATTTTGACGGGTTGCCATGAATACCTTTACAGTTCTGTGTGACACTAGATTTACTCACATGAAACGGTCAAATGCTCATGAAGTGACTATCAGAGCAGTTCTGGAGATGTTGTTCATGTATTTATGTCCTCATTTAGTGAGACGGCAGACCCTGAAATCACCGCGAGCATCACGTGTGCTTCGGTGTGCGGGTAGTAAACGAAACATTGCGTCTCCGCCATTCATTCATTCATTCATTCATACAGAGATGATCGCGTAGTTTGAGTTAATGCTTATCAGATCGCATAAATCAGTGGAAAATGAATAGAAATGATGATTCGGTGTAAAGAAATATCAAATAAACTTGTATAAAAATATTAGTATTTTTCCAAATATGAACTAAAAACTCTAATGGATGTTCAGTGACGCTTGTATGTGACTGCCTGCCTGAATTTTGTCGACAACCAGAGGCAGCACAAAATTTGGCGTAGGCGGCCGGCTCATAATTCTCTATGCAGGAATAACCCTGTATTCATTATCGTGATATCGCATTATCGAATGCCGGCACGTCTAAATTATAATAGTAATATATTACCGTCTTATGGATAACAACAACAACAATAATAATAACAATAATAATAATAATGAGATGTGGAGACACTATCACAACTAAAGGGAGGTCTGAATCCAGGAACAAATCAATGCAAAGCCTTCTTTTTACTGTTCAGTTTGGTCACTGAAAAGGGGTTGGAGCTCTTAAATTTACTCTCAAAGTGATTGAAGCATTTGACTTTAAAATGAACAAAATCTTCCCAACTATGACAATGCTATGAGTGTTTTACAATCATGAAAACGTTTTGTCATTTGGAAACCACTGTCTTACAAGTTTGGCTTTTTAATAAAGCCAGGCAAAGCTAAAAGAAACATAATATACAGGCTAAGCTCATCTGAATGGCTGAATCAAAAACATACTGTCTCTCACATACAGTGGGGGAAAAAATTATTTGATCCCCTGCTGATTTTTTTACGTTTGCCCACTGACAAACAAATGATTAGTCTATAATTTTAATGGTAGGTTTACATTTACATTTACATTTATGCATTTAGCAGACGCTTTTATCCAAAGCGACTTACATTGCATTCAAGTTACAGTTTTTACATTTTATCAGCTCTTTTTATTTGAACAGTGAGAGACAGATTTATTTGAACAGTGAGAGACAGAATAATAACAAAACAAATCAGGAAAAACGCATTTCAAAAAAGTTATAAATTGATTTGCATTTTAATGAGTCAAATAAGTATTTGATCCCCTATCAATCATCAAGATTTCTGGCTCCCAGGTGTCTTTTACACAGGTAAGGAGCTGAGATTAGGAGCACTCTCTTAAAGGGAGTGCTCCTAATCTCAGCTTGTTACCTGTATAAAAGACAACCTGTTCACAGAAGCAATCAATCAATCAGATTCCAAACTCTCCACCATGGCCAGGACCAAAGAGCTGTTCATGGATGTCAGGGACAAGATTGTAGACCTACACAAGGCTGGAATGGGCTGCAAGACCATCGCCAAGCAGCTTGGTGAGAAGGTGACAACAGTTGGTGCGATTAATCGCAAATGGAAAAAAAACAAAATAACGGTCAATCGAGCTCTTTGGCATCAACTCAATTCGCCGTGTTTGGAGGAGGAATGCTGCCTATGACCCCAAGAACGCCATCCCCACAAGCCAGCTAGGGCATAGAAAATGGGTTGTGGATGGGTATTCCAGGATGACAATGTCCCAAAACACACGGCCAAGGCAACAAAGGAGTGGCTCAAGAAGCAGCACATTAAGGTTCTGGAGTGGCCTAGCCAGTCTCCAGACCTTAATCCCATAGAAAATCTGTGGAGGGAGCTGAAGGTTCGAGTTGCAAAATGTCAGCCTCGAAACCTTAATGACTTGGAGAGGATCTGCAAAGAGGTGTGGGACAAAATCCCTCCTGAGATGGTGGCCAACTACAAGAAACATCTGACCTCTGTGATTGACAACAATGGTTTTGCCACCAAGTATAAGTTATGTTTTGTGAAGGGGTCAAATACTTATTTAACTCATTAAAATTAAAATCAATTTATAACTTTTTCTATTTATACTACATATAGCTAATATTCGGGCCGGAGCCCTAGAGGGCACAGGCAGAGGGTTTTTAAATATTCACTTAGTATGTGTGCACATTTTACTAATTCGTTAGTAATGACTTACTTTTTTTTCCAAGCATGTCAAGCAGAGACACACACTGGAGGAGACACAAAGGGAGAGTACACAAGGTAAGTATCTCTGAATAGCGCTTGAAAGGCATAAGAGTGAGTCAACTTTGTAGAAACGAGACCGGACACTGAGTGAAGTGAGGTGTGTGCTTAAGGAGTCCTGATGAGAGTGATGATTCCAAACTGGTGCGTACAGTTAATACTCAGGTGACGGTGTGCGCTGTGATTGGGTGCTGGATGAGCCTGGCCGATCTGTGACAGTCCCCCCTCCACCCCGACGTCGTGGTGGTCTACCTCTCCCTCGAGGTCCAGGACGATCTGGATGAGTGGAGTGAAAGGCTTCCAACAACGTGAAATCTGGCCCATAGCCTTCCCAGTCCACAAGATATTCCAAGAGACCACCACGGCGCCGGGAGTCCAAAATCTCGTTGACTGTATAGATGGCGCCGTCCTCCTGGATTAATGGGAGAGGGGCTTCCTCTGTCGGGCCAGGCTCTGTGAAGACAGAAACGGAAGGATGATAAGGTGAGACATGGAAGGAAGAGTGAATCTTGTACTGTGAGGGAAGCTGAAGTTGATACGTGACTGGATTGATCTGCTTGATGATGGTAAAGGGGCCAACGTATCTGGGACTGAGCTTCTTGCAGGGCAGGCGCATCCTGATGTCCCAGGTGGACAGCCAGACTTTCTTGGTATGGTATGACGGAGTTTCAGCCCTACGAAGGTCTGCTGTCGTCTTGGTTCTGCGCACTGCCCGCTGAAGCTGATGATGTGCTGCGTCCCAAACCCTCTCGCTCTCTCTGAACCAGTAATTGACAGATGGGACATCAGATGGTTCCCCCGACCATGGAAATAGGGAAGGCTGGTAACCGAGAAGGCACTGGAAGGGAGTGAGTCCAGTGGATGGTTGGCAACGCGAGTTCTGTGCATACTCGGCCCAGCCTAGGAACTGGTTCCAAGAGTTCTGGTGGCCATGACAGAAGGTTCGCAGGAAACGTCCGATTTCCTGAATCTGAATCTGCCCATTAGACTGAGGATGGTATCTCGACGAGAGGCTTATGGTCACACCTAGGAGTGAGAAAAAGGCCCTCCATACTCTGGAGATAAACTGTGGGCCACGGTCTGAAACAATGTCTTCTGGAATCCAGTAATATCTGAAGATGTTGTTAAACATGATCTCAGCGGTTTCCATAGCTGTGGGCAGACCCTTGAGGGGGAAAAGTCAGCAGGACTTAGAGAATCGATCAATGACTACTAGAACACATGTGTTACCGTCCAAGGAAGGCAGATCTGTGATGAAGTCAACTCCTCTGGTGTGACCAGGGGCGGTTGGGAACGGCCAGCGGAAGGAGTTTGCCAGATGGTAGGTGGTGCGGTCTCTTGGCAATGGCACAGTCGGAACAGCCTTGAACGAACCTTCTCACATCCCTAGCCATATTAGGCCACCAGAAGCGATCCTTCAGCAGCGAGGGGGTGCTGTTGGCCCCTGGGTGGCCAGTGCCCAGAGAAGTGTGAACGGAGTGAATCAGAGGAGTGCGTTGTGTTCTGGTGACATACTGCAACCCCTGTGGACAGCCCGGAGGAGTGGCTGTGGAAGCATTGGCGGAGGTTGCTGGATTGGAGGTCCATTGGATGGGGCTTACGAAGATTTTCTTGGAGATGATGGGTTCAGGTTCCTCACTGACTTCTTCAGGAGCATCAAGGCGAGAGAGAGCATCTGCTTTAACATTCTTGGGACCTGGACGATAGGAGATGGTAAAATTGAATCTGGTGAAAAAGAGTGCCCATCGAGCCTGGCGAGGATTAAGTCTCTTGGCGTCTCGCAGATATTGTAGATTTTTGTGGTCAGTGAGAACAATGAAGGAATGTTGTGCAGCCTCCAACCAATGCCTCCACTCCTCTAGGGCTAGCTTAATAGCCAGGAGTTCCCTGTTGCAGATGTCGTAATTTAATTCCGCCGTGCTGAGTTTGCGAGAGAAGGCGGCACATGGATGGAGTTTGGCTGGAGTCCCCTGCTGCTGAGAGTTTCCTCGTGTAACTGTCCCACTTGTAAGTGAAGAGGTCCAACGCTGTGGCACATGTTTTCGGCTGAGTGGTCTACCAGTTACCGATTGGACCTGGTAGGTGGTTTTGGTGGTAGTAGTCGGGAGCTTGAACTGGCGGCAGAGATTCCCGTTGATGAAGTTCCCGGCTGACCCCGAGTCAAGGAGGGTGTGTACTGAAAGGGAGATACCGGAGGCAGTAAGCTTCACAATAGAGGTGAGGGAGTGCATATTGATTATTGATGGCTTAATGACACTCACCACGGGTCTTGGTGGACGAATTGGGCATGCGGCGATCACATGCCCACCAGCTCCACAGTACAAACATAAGCCCTGGGTCAGCCGTCTCTGCCGTTCCGATGAAGAGAGTCGAGTACTATCCACCTGCATAGGCTCATGACCTGGTTCTGGAGGGCTGATGGCGTCTGGCCGGCGAAGGAGTGGAGTGGAAGATGACAGTTGATGTTCTTCAATACAAGACTGCATACGGGTGGCACATCGGATGGACAGCTGTATAAAACGTTCCAGACCATAGGAGTCGTCATAGGCAGCGAGCTGAAGCCGCACTCTCGGCTCTAATCCCTGCCAGTAGGTGGTGAGGAGTGAGCGAGCGGAGATGGTAGAGTTGTTCGCTGACAGAGGAATCGCCTGCTGGTCTGCCAAAGACTTCTTGAAAATGGGCAACAAAATTATCAAAAGAGAGGGTTATAGTACCAGCTTGTGACCAGATGGTCTCGGCCCACTGGAGCGCTCGCCCCTTTATTTACAGCAACTGAGGCAGATGGTAATGGCAGGTGAGTATCAAGGGCAATGGAACAGTTCGTGGATTGATGGGGATTAATCTTGTTTCGCAGGAGATCGTGGAATGGAGACTGGAGATAGGTGAGTACACAAGGTAAGTATTTCTGAATAGCGCTTGAAAGGCATAAGAGTGAGTCCACTTCGTAGAAACGAGACCGGACACTGAGTGAAGTGAGGTGTGTGCTTAAGGAGTCATGATGAGAGTGATAATTCCAAACAGGTGAGTGCAGTTAATACTCAGGTGACGGTGTGCACTGTGATTGGGTGGTGGATGAGCCTGGTCGATCTGTGACAATAGCGGCCCTCCAGAAACATGTTTTGACACCCCTGTTTTAAATGGATTGCTTGATTTAGATCAAATTTTATATTTGGTCGTGTGATAAATTAATGAAAATTAATTTTATTTGATTTTTTTCAGTTAATGAAGCATGTTTTAGTTAAAAATAGGTAGATTACTTCTTTTTAGTTGAAAGGAAATCAAATGTAATACCATATTATAACCATTAGATGGTTGTATAGCCTTATATTTAAACAAAGTTGTGCTGATCTATTGTTGCTGAGAAAAGTGTTTTCAAAAATAATTACTTTTTTATTAGGTATTTCATTTGAATATATATTTGTGTTATCAAAGTCTACTTTTTCACAATTAATTTTTTTTTAAGAAAAAAAAAAGGATGTTGAGCCTTCTGGCACAACTAACTGATAAACTATCTGAGCCTCACTCCAAGGGCCCTTTTCAATAGGGAGGTTCAACCAACTCTGAGTTGACCTGAGATGGGAAATTCTGAGTTTTTGGTTTCAGAACAGCTGAACTGAGTTAGTTCAATCCACTCTGAGTAGGTTGACTCTGAGTTTAGCGTGTATGAGAAGTCATGATCAATGGAGCAGCCGAAATTATGATTCAACATAGCAACAGCACCCGACAAAAAGACTACCACATACTTAATATGTATGCGGGTACGAGTCAATACGTAACTTTAATTCTTAATCACAGTTATAATATCAGTGGTGAAAACAGTAAATTACTGAACTAATATTCATTTTCATGGTATCCCACTGCAAAAAATAAATAAATAAATGTGGCAGCAGCTAAAAAACTTAAGTATAAAAACAATTCAATCAAAGTGTAGGCTACATGACTTTACAAACATTTGACATTAAATATCATGCAGTGTCTATTTCAACGTGCAGCAGATTTTTCCACATAGTCTAACGCTCTTTTCACATAGGCTAATTAAATATTCTCTAATCCAACCTGTTACATTTCTCAATTAGAGTAATGAAATAAACAACTGACTTGTACTCAGTCGACATCAAGAAGGCAGAGGTTTGCAAAATGGAGGGAGAACCTGCACCGGCACCACTGACAGATAAAGTGAAGATGGTCAAGTACTGGACGAATTTTAAAATCCAAAAGGAAAAAGAATAACTGTTGCTTTTGTATTTGTAGGAAATAAAGATGACCTAATAAATTGTGAATCATTTGTGTTTATTTAACAGCTATGGTGGTGGCTACAGCATATATCTCGCACTACCCCTCCATCTGGCATCCTTCCCTTCCATATATTAATCCGATTCATTTTCAGAAGGTGCGATGATGGGAATATGCATGTCCTCATCAATGCATCCAACCACACTGGAAATCCTGAAGGAAATTCTAATTATTGGGTTACTTCCAGAGGTCGCAGCAAGATGTTATCAAGTGAACATCATTTATCAGATTAGCCTCATTTAAACCTATTTCTACACCACTGACCTACAGTCCAGTGAAACTCCTCTTTGACGGATTTGTGCCCAGGAAAATAATTCTCAGAAAGAGCATGAGAGCAATGCACACTTTCCTTATCGGTCTGCATACAGCGGCCTTACTAATGTGCTCTGCATCTCCGATGTTTCAAAGAAAACTACCATTTAAAATGGTACCACTCAAATAAAATATGCATGTGAATATGGCAAAAACCATATAACCATATTACCTCCCTAAAAGGAGATGTCATTTCTGTCACTTTGACCGTGTCTGGATGATGAAAATATGTGCAATGAATGAATGTACCTGCACTGCAAAAATGCTTTTCTTACTTAGAATGTTTGTCTTCTTGTTACCAGTCAAAATATATAAAGATTCTTAAATCAAGATGCATTTTCTACATTAAAAAAAAAGACATATAAAAGGTAACTAGTCTTGTTTCTGGGGGGCTAATTTAAGTGCATTTTTCTTATTTAGCAAATTATCTGCTAATGGAGTAAGAAATTAAAAATATTATTGTTTCCATTTGCATGAAGATGATTTTTCTTACCTTATAGCGGACAGTTTTATATGTTTTACATAAAATGCATTTAAATGCACTTGTTTCCCCAACAAGACTAAATATCTTTGTAGCATCAGAACGAGTCAGACAAAACTAAGATTCGATCAGAACATCGAAACACGAGGAGCTGAAATTCCAGAAGAGGCCCAAGAAAACAGGACACCATAAATCACATTCCTAAGCGCCATGAGTCTGGAGCAAGCCTTACCAACAAGCCTCTTTCACAGAACAGTTTGCAACATTAAGACAAAAGAACACTTATAAGTCCAACGCAGGAAGGAGATCGTCAAATTTGGGGTAAATAGTCAAGATTAATGGTCAAAGAAATGGCCATCACATGTGTTCCACAAGAGAAATCACAAGCTTCTTTAGATTGACTTTTCCCCCACACATACAAGACAAAGACTGAGACTGAAATTCCTTTGTCCAAAGAACATGTCTTTTGGTCTCCACAGAAATACACAGAGACTTTCTTTTTCATATGCACGTAAAATCATCCTAAAAGGACATTTCTAGGCATAACACTATATTATGTATGTAACCCACACATTAGATTATCATGTTTTAAGCACATATTATGTATGTCTTTTTAATAACTATTGAATGACTTTAAGGTTTATTCGTGTTTGGTATGTATGAGCTTGACAATTCTAGCTTGAAACGTTTCTTCCAATTGATTCTGTGTCAAATGTATCATATTCTGGTTATAGAAATCACATCCGAAATTATACTTCGCAAGAGTGTGTAAATTTCAGACCATGTGACTGATAACATGCTGATTTATGATGGAAGGAACAACCCTAGCTAAGATAATAGCCTATCTAATTGGTCAAGACATCAGATGGGATGTGTCCAAAAAGCAGAGTTTAAAACCTCAGGACAGCATCAAATCTTCCTCTCTCGTCCCTTCCCCTTCTCACCCCTTTTCTTCTTCTTCTCGCCACCGCGTTTTGACGCTGTTTTTTTTAGCGCTCTTTGAGCGTGCTCTGGCCTACATGCCAGTTGCTACTTAACACCACGATGAGAAGAAAAACCACCTAGTCTCGTTACTCATTTTATTCTTTTACTTTAGTTTCTTTTCTTTCCGTTGAGTCTCGTGTTCAAAAGTTAAGTTTGCCGCAAAGTCCAGCTCAGACTGGACCCGCTTCAAACTTCAACCAGCAACTGACTCCAAGACCATCCTCAGCCAACGCCCAACCATTGGCTTCCCAAGACATCACTTCAAAGACTACTGAACTTCCAGCCAATCACCAACTCGGGAAAACCCCTTTCCTGCAACGACGACGACAGAAGGGAATCCTTGTAACACAAAGGCAACGCAAGCAAGTAACCTTCAGGTCTAACTGAACTGGTGCATTTAATATAAAATTTAGCCTCATTGAGAAACTCAACGCGAGGGTTAATTAAGTGATTGATGGTTTGTTCAGGTCTATGTGATAGCACATATTGCTATAAACTTGGGATTTCACTTTCTCATTCTCTAAACTCATCCTTTCTCTCTTTCTGCAATGTGTGAATGCTTGTGTTCATGTGTTAGATTAGTTTATGTCTTAGGTTTATATAAATAAAGTCGTATTTATATTTAAAAGAGAAGTATCTTGTGTTTTGTGCTTACAAGTTAAATGTCTTAATCTGCCGATTTTGTTACTGTGCTTATTAATAGTGTTTTCACTATATTTTGGATTTTAATATCCAGTGCAGAATTAATGTTATACGGCTCGTTCAGTGAATCGCTGCCGACTCAGTGATCAGCCGCAAAACAGTGATTCTGTTCAAATTCCCTATAAAATCATAAATGATTCCCTTTGAGCTAAATTAAATTATATTTATGTATCAAAGCCTACATCTTATATAATTTTTTTATCTATAGAAAATGCATCTTGACTACAGAATTTTTTAGATATTTGTACTTGAAATAAGACAAAAATACATTTTTGCAGCGCGAATCAATGAATGGGGTATTTAAACATTGCTTATGCTTTAAAAAGGGGGAAGAGACCGTAAGAAACTGGGTTTACTGAAGAAAACCTGCTCCTGACCAGGTTAGGTTCACAGAGTAATTTACCACCCTGCTTTCTCGGGTTTAACAAACCTCCCATTTTAAAACGGAAAACCCAGAGTTTCCCTCATTTCAGGGTTAACATACTCAGTAGGGGTGGGAGAAAAAAAAAAATCAATTCACCTAACTATCGCGATTCTTTTTAAAACTATTTAAAAATCGATTGGTTTACCTCAGAATCTATTTTTATTTCATTATTTTATTTTTCCTAAGAGGTGGTGTGGAGAAGTTAGCACTTTGTAATTCCAACAGAGGGCGAAATGTATAGGTGTGTTTGACTTGTAGCAGCACCTCGCAGACGATCAGCATATGACATCAAAGTACTGCGAGAGCGATTCGAAAGCATGCGGAGCTGTCTGCTCTCTGTAGCTCTCGCTACATACAATGATCATTCAGCGTGCGCAGTGCCGCTGCATTAGATGACGTCATATACGTTTCAAGCCAGCGCGAGAAAGCAAAACCATGACGGAGGAAGAGGATCAAATCTCTTCCAGAATTCCTTCTGCACCTTCACGTTTTGAATCCCAACTGCCGGGAAAACATGACCAAACATGACTAAAAAGCTATGCAAAGTAACATAGCACTTTATTTTATATTCTCATTTTGTTGAACATTTGACTATTATATTAATTCAAGTACAGGGTTTTGGTACTTGAAAGTTTCATGGTTCAAGGTACTTAAATATACACCGTGTATGTGTATGCTCCTGAAATAAAAGTTTAGAAAGATGTGATGCATTGTTTTTGCTAATATGACTCATCATATACAGTCTCTTTTAAGGGTATAATCAACTATTTTCCATTGTCTAGTCTTTAATAAGCAAACAAAAATAACAATAAATTGTAATATCGAAGACTTTCGAAGAGATTTCCAAGACACATGGTAACCCTGCTAAAAGTGTAAATTACAATTATGACAAACTCACTCTCAAAGGACGACCATTCAGAGTAACAAGTAATGTCATGTGTTGTTCTTTCCTCGCTCTTTGGTGGATCTTCAATCTAGACAGAAAGAAGTAATAATATATCAATGCAAATTAATGGCTAAATCAGTGTTAATTAATTTTCAAAAGACAAATGTCTTGAACATATTCATGCAGGTATATATGCTCAAAATTTTGCTGTCAATATTTTTATATCATCAGATTTGATTTGTATTGTATTGTATCCCATTCAGTGTCAATAGGCCTCTTCCGTCTAATTATTTTGACAGGTCACTCAATCCTACTGAACTGATTTTAATTACACTTTAAACTAATTCAATTCAAAATTCTAAAAATATTTGGATATAAGGCAGTCCTCACTGTCCAACTCCAAAAGTGCAGTTTTGGTATCTAGACTAAGCATCCACCCTCCAAGGAAGCTACCATATACAGAATATACATTATTATTTTTTGTTTACGTCTTACATCTGTGGAATTTTTTATTAAGTCAGCTTGAGAAAGCCAACTTACTGATCTACTATTTAAGCTGCTGCTTCTTCTTCTGAAACAAAATTTTAAAATGTATCTCCTCCTAGAGCTTTCAAGCTGCAGCCAGCAAACTCGGGTCAGACCTTCAGAATGATCTGACTCGAGTTGCTATATCTGATCTTTTCTAACTTATGATTATCTTTAAATGATCAAAACTTTTGTGGAGTATAATCTTTTGTATAGCTATCAATATCTATCTAATCGGCCTATTTAAACTTTCAAACGTCAAGCATTTTCAACTGGTTCAAACTTTCAAGCTAGGCTTTCTCAAGCCAACTTCAAAGTTTGTTCACAAACTTCACTCATCTAGTTTACTAACGTATTACTATTTAACTCAGACATGGAAAATAGTATTGATAAAGGAGGAGTGTGTGTGTGTGTGTGTGTGTGTGTGTGTGTGCGCGTGTCTGTGTCTAGTTCTGACAAGTGTACCAAAACCATATAATCATTCTCCCTCACCAGCGGAAGGCCTAGTCCTGCTCTGGCCCAGTTGACAGAGGACAGTTGTTCTCTCAGCATGTCTGCAACAGGACTGGCCAGGTTTGGGGGTGGGAACACAGGACCCTGGCATGTTGGGCACTGGTACCCAGCAGGTGCCGTGTAGAGGGGTTGACGGGAGGCGAGCTCATTCAAACATGACCAGTGGAATAAATCTGACATGGTAAATAAATTAAATGCAATGATAAATAAATAAATACATAAATAATTACATACATACATGCATACATACATACATACATACATGCATACATAAATAAATAAAATCTGCTAGGGGTGTAAAGGTACACAAATTTGTACCAAATATATTTGGTATGGGTCTTTCAGTTCAGTTTGTGTGTGGACCAAGCAAATACAGTGTTGTTTGAACCACTGTACGTGAAAATTCTGTGCGCGTGCGGAATTTATTTAGAAACTATTTAAACGAAACTACTTTTAAATGTGATATAGGACAATACAGTTTACATTTACATTTAGTCATAGCAGACACTTTTATTCAAAGCGACTTACAAATGAGGACAATGGAAGCAATCAAAATCAACAAAAGAGCAATGATATGCAAGTCCTATGACAAGTCTCAGTTAGCCTAACGCAGTGCACACAGCAAGCATTTTTTTTTATTATACAATAAATAAAAAGAAAACAGATAGAATAGAAAAAGAATAGAGAAGCTAGTGTTATTTTATAATATCTCACAAAAGTGAGTACAGCCCTCACATTTCAGCAACAATTTTAGTATATCTTCTCAAGGGACAATACTACTCAAATGAAACTTGGATATATTTTAGAGTAGTCAGTGTGCAGCTTGTATAGAAGTACAAATTTACTGTGCTCTAAATATAACTCAACATATAGCCATTACTGTCCAAATAACTGGCAACAAAAATGAGTACACCCTAAGTGAACATTTCAAAACTGTGTCCAAAGTATCAATATTATGTAGGGGCACCATTGTTATCTAGCACTGCCTTAATCCTCCTGGGCATGGAATTCACCAGAGCTGCACAGTTTGTTGCTGGCATCCTCTTCCACTCCTCCATAATGGCATCACGGAGTTGCTGGATGTTAGACACATTGTGCTTCTCCACCTTCCGTCTGAGGATGCCCCACAGATGCTCAGTAGGGAGACATACTTGGCCACTCCATCACCTTCAGCTTCATCAGCAAGGCAGTTGTCGTCTTGGAGGTGTGTTTGGGGCTCGCAAAATTTCAAAATCCCTGGTAGCCCTTCGGGAAGGTACTCTTCAGATTTTGGTAGCCCGAAAATTAATTAACTAGCCCGAATTAAAAAATTACTATTTTCTTTTCTTTTCTTTTATTTATTTATTTATGTAATATAGAAAATCAGATAGGAGTTTAAATGTCAATCAAAAATATTTTCAATACACAAATATATATATTTAATTTATGACTAGGGTTGTCACGATACCATAAAAATGTCTTACGATACTATACCAGCTGAAGTATCACGATACCAAGTAGTATCACGATACTATGCAGTATTGTGTTAATTTAAAATTCAATTCTACAAAATGAATCAAAATTTAATAAATAAATAGATGTAAGTGAAAACAGACAATATTATTCTCTGAATACTTCATGTGAATGAATGACTGGCTATTGTTTTCCATGAAATAATCTAAACAAAACTCATCTCAGCACTGCACAGAAGCTGCATGAAGTGACATTTAGATGTGGCATTTATACATAATTGCATAAATAATGTTATGAGATTAGTGTTTTAAATACTAAATTCTGAATATAGAAATATGTTGGAAAATAATGTAATATGCCTACTTTTAGATGGGAAACTTAAAAACGGCCAGCAGGTGGCAGAAGTTCGTGATTGAATCACTGAGTCATTCAAACGATTCTTTCAAAACGGCTGAATCCTTCAGGAGCGAATCAAATGACTGTTTTTATGAATGGCTCAGTGAATCAGTGATTCGCCCAAACCAACGCGGATTTGGATTCGAACAAACGAAACAAAAACAGCACTCTTGCTCGTGTCGTATTGCCGAACTGTCAGGAGCATTTTTTTTGCTCGCGTATCTTGAAATTTCCGAGTTAGCAGCATGTATATTAAAACATAACATTATAAATTAATTTAAAAATATATATATATAATGACTGATAAGAACTAAGTGCAAAGCCGCTATGCTGATGAATGGATTTGCGTTCGTGATCGCAAGATGCTTCCAGAAACGAACTATTACACCTGTTCTAGAAGTGGTCAAATTAATTAAACTGTGAGAATACTTTCTTGTAAGATATTATGATGTTGAATAAGTGATGCTTGAGCTGCTGTTTTTTAAAATGACATAAGATGGTCTGAATCAGACCCTTTCTTCTGATAAACTGCAGCATGAACAACGACGTGCAAGTGCGACTTTTCATTGCAAACTGAACTGAAGCATCGGGAAACACTCAATACCATATAATGCGTATACACAGAGCACAGCAGAAAGACATTTGGCAATCAACTTGTAATGTTTCTGCTGGCATGAATGTTCAAATGAACGTTTTAAACAGTGTTCTTGCCGTGCATACAACATATCTTATGGTACCGTATGGACGATACTACAGTTTAAAAAATGCAATGGCACCGTGGGTATTCCGGTACCGGTGTATCGTGCAACTCTATTTATGACCCATTTTAAGAGCTGCACAAGTAAAATGAACACAGAATGAGCGGGGTTGGACAATGTCTATGGTAACATACAGTTTTGAGCCATAAAATTACATGATTTACAGTTCAGATACAGGTTTCCACAAAAACAAAAATCTTATACAACAGCGTTTCAGGCTATAGGCCGTTTTTATGAAAAGGGATCAATCAAACATATAAATTGTTAATTTAAAACGTATAAATATTACTGTCTTAATTGTTTAGATTTTTAGAAGGCACATCAACTTCTTTCTCATTTACAACTCTATGTGTTTGTTGCGTAAAAACATGAGTTGATATCTGCATTGATCTGACCATAAACAGTAAGAAAGGCTTATTGGAAATGCAAATTCATTCTCTGCCACGAGGTGGCGCTTTAGGAGCGCTGAAATATTGCGGTTTCCCCAGGAAACGCTGTACACAAAGCAGGCAGTGATACACTTTGGCAGCCCGACTGGAAAACACAATAGCCCCGGGACGTCGGGCTAGCGATTTTGCGAGCCCTGGGTCATTATTATGTTGGAAAACTGCCGTTCAGCCAAGTTTCTGAAGGGATGTCACTTCAGATACTTCAGAATGTCACAGTACATGTTGGAATCCATGTTGCCCTAAATGAACCACAGCTCCCCAGTACCAGCAGCACTCATGCAGCCCCAGACCATGATGCTACCACCACCATGCAAGACACAATTTTCTTTGTACTCCTCACCAGAGCGTCACCACACATGCTGGACACCATCTGAGCCAAACAAGTATATCTTGGTCTCATCAGACCACAGGACTAGGGGTCGACTGATTATCGGCGCTGATATTAAGCATTTTTATGATTATCGGTATCGGTCATTTTCAAACTGATGTGCCGATAAAATTATTTAATTTAGAATCGCGCTATTTGGCTCTGACGCAGCTGTCAGAACTCACCACTCTGTGGCCTAGAGCAGTCTCCGCCCACCGCGCATCTGATTTGTTGGGAGTCACGAGTCAGACCAATCAATGTGGAAGACTAAGGCACTCTCACACCGAAAGAACTTGCTACAGTTTCAGTGATCATCACGCTTCAGCAGACGTTGCTGAAGTTGCAATAAATCACAATCCACTACACTGAAGTTGCAAAACACCTCAATATTATCTATTTATGGTTTCCACGATGGGGAAAACGCAGACAGAATCGCGGAATCCTGTCGTATAAAGGGAATTTACTGTATAACGCGGAGTCACGGATTTCGTAAAAGTTTGGATTAATTAATCAAAAGTAGGTCAGTACACTTAAATCGACTAATATCTGTAAATATTAAGCTGCAAAAAGACTTACTTAAATATGAATTCTGCATGCTCTGCGTGTCTCTGTATATGTGAATGGCACAGATGCGCGGTTTTGATTAGTACACACACACACACTGAAGTGCGCGACGCTCGCGGTGTTTTCAGCATCTGCCGTCTCACTAAATGAGGACATAAATACATGAACAACATCCCCAGAACTTCTCTGAGAGTTACTTCTTGAGCATTTGACCGTTTCATTTGAGTAAAATGATCGTCACATCATACACATAGGCCAGGGCTATTCAATTAACTTCATTTGAGGGCCGGATTATCGAATTTAACATTTGAAGGGGGCCAAGGGGGTGGGGGGCCGTCGCGATCTTTTTCTGGGGGGCCTATAAAATTGGAAATTAAATTTAAATGCATTCAGCAGTAAAATTAACTAATATTACCAACAGTAGCATCTATAAAAGGTTAACATTAGTGCTGTCTGCCATTCAATAAAAAAAAAGTAATCACGCATTTCTGTAATTAATTTTAAAAATGTGACTAAATGTGACTAGTCATATAATTGTGTTGTAATATTTTCACACTGAACTTCCAAATTAATATAGAAACAACAAAGATGGTATATTTTAAATTGTGTTTAATTGCATCTTTTTACTAGCCTATTGTTAATGGAGAAGTATCATTGATACAAATAATGTTACCGTTGTCTCTATTAAATCCATTTTTTCCCTTTAATTTTAGCCATTAATTATAGCCATTTAATATTACAGTATAATTGAAATGTTATGATTATTTTTTAACATTTAATAGGCTTTGAACAATATAACAACTTTTTATAAGTGAACTTAAAACAATCTTCACATAAACTATAAATTGTATGCATAAGCTATATTGATTATTCAAGCTACAAAAGTTAATCCGCAAGCAGAGCAGTCAAGTGATTTTCTCTTTTTCTTTAGTTCTTTGATTCACATCAATCACAGACTGCAGCAGGTTTCACTTTAAAAACAGCGCTGTTTCTTTAATAAAACCTGATGCACATGACGCGGATGAGACACACATCCAATTTTCTCCCAACTCTTTACAGTCATTTAGGATTTTATAACTGATTTAAGACTCACCAAAACCATGTATTTTTACATCGTGTGTGGTTTTGTCCATTGAAGCGCTGGTGCGCTTGTCTGAAGCGGCTCAGCTTATGAGTACAGCCAAACGTGCAGATTTTCAAACTATACTTCCTGCTTTGATAATCTTAGGTCAGTGTCGGCGCTATTTCTTGCCAGAAGTTATGACCGATAACACTGTCTTTAAACTTGTTTAAACTAACGTTAGAATTGTGGATCTCATAACTCCCTCACATAAACACTTGTCAAAACTGCCATGTTGCGGTCTCTGGCAGATTGTTTATTTTTGGCTGGCCCGAGCCAGAGTTGCCACCTTGTGGACAAACTAATTAGTGCAAGAACAATTCAAGGCGAATGTGCAACCTGCTTACTCTTCCTCGGGCCGGATGAAGATGATTGGCGGGCCGCATTTGGCCCGCGGGCCGCCAATTGAATAGCCCTGACATAGGCTATACAGAAACTTAAGAGGTCCTCATGGCAACCCGTCAAAATAAATGTTCGGTTTATCTACTACTACTACAACAACAACAACTTTTGTTTAAAAGAATAATTACACAATACGCTATTTCTTCCATGTTTTAATTTTAATGGTAAACCCATTTGTTTGCCAAAAAATTGAGGTTTAACTCTCATTTGATTAAAAGATAACTGAAATTAATGTTTTATGGCTTCATTTGCACTGCACTGTAAATTAAAACTAATTTAAATTACTGTCACATTGGCCAAGATTAGGACGACATAAATTGTGACATTTCAATAGGCTATTGAACCAAGTGTGCCTATAACAGGCTATTAGTGTTATAGTTTAATTAAAATAGTTGCAGTCTTCTTCACAACTTCTACAATGGAGCTATGAAGACAATTAAATTATTTACACTTATTATATTATAATTATGAGAGGTTATGCTATTACACATACATTTCTAACATGTAAATTATTGAAGCCAAATACTTACATTTCCCCAAGCTGTTTAGCTGTAGTACAGTATTCATAGGCTTAATCATGAAGCATGCAGTGGCCCCACTTTTAACTCTCTCTTTATATTACCCTTATTGTAGATGGATGCATGGAGGAAGACAAGAGTAAGAAGTGCAATCAACACCAGGGAAGGCAGTTTTTGTCAGAGCCCTTGTTATTCTAATTTTGACATTAATTTTCATTTTTACATCAGACATAATATATCGGTTATCGGTCCACTTGGTCTGTAATAATCGGTATAATCGGCCCTGAAAAACACATATCGGTCGACCCCTACACAGGACATGGTTCTAGTAATTCATGCTCTTGGACAGGTTGTCTTCAGCAAACTGTTTGCAGGCTTTTTTGTGAGCCAGCTTCAGAAGAGACTTCCTTTTAGGATGACGGCCATGCAAACTAACTTGTTGCAGTGTGCGGCGTATGATCCGAGCACTGACAAGCTGACCTTCTGCTTCTGCAACCTCTAAAGCAATACTGGCAGCACTCATTCGTCTGTTTTTTGAAGCCAGCTTCTGCACCTGACGCACAGCACAAGGACTCAACTTCTTTGATCGACCCTTGCGAGGCCTCTTCCAAGTGGAACCAGTCTTGTAAAACCTCTGTATGACATTGGCCACTGTACTGTAACTCAGTTTCAGGGTGTTACCGAACTTCTTATAGCCATCTTTGTGGAGAGCAACAATTATAACTCACAAATCCTCAGAGAGTTCTTTTCCATGAGGTGCCATGTTGAACATCCAATGGTCAGTATGAGAGAATTGTACTCAAGGCACCAGATTTTAACTCAAAACGTGAGGGGTGTACTCACTTTAGGACTGTGACGGTGGCAGATTTTTACCACTGCGGTGGTAATGGACCAACAACCGGTGGTGGCACGGAGTTAGTTTGTTTGTTATATATATATATATATATACACACCGTGAGGAAAATAAGTATTTGAACACCCTGCTATTTTGCAAGTTCTCCCACTTAGAAATCATGGAGGGGTCTGAAATTGTCATCGTAGGTGCATGTCCACTGTGAGAGACATAATCTAAAAAAAAAAAATCCAGAAATCACAATGTATGATTTTTTAAACTATTTATTTGTATGATACAGCTGCAAATAAGTATTTGAACACCTGTCTATCAGCTAGAATTCTGACCCTCAAAGACCTGTTAGTCTGTCTTTAAAATGTCCACCTCCACTCCATTTATTATCCTAAATTAGATGCACCTGTTTGAGGTCGTTAGCTGCATAAAGACATCTGTCCACCCCATACAATCAGTAAGAATTCAACTACTAACATGGCCAAGACCAAAGAGCTGTCCAAAGACACTAGAGACAAAATTGTACACCTCCACAAGGCTGGAAAGGGCTACGGGGAAATTGCCAAGCAGCTTGGTGAAAAAAGGTCCACTGTTGGAGCAATCATTAGAAAATGGAAGAAGCTAAACATGACTGTCAGTCTCCCTCGGACTGGGGCTCCATGCAAGATCTCACCTCGTGGGGTCTCAATGATCCTAAGAAAGGTGAGAAATCAGCCCAGAACTACACGGGAGGAGCTGGTCAATGACCTGAAAAGAGCTGGGACCACCGTTTCCAAGGTTACTGTTGGTAATACAATAAGACGTCATGGTTTGAAATCATGCATGGCACGGAAGGTTCCCCTGCTTAAACCAGCACATGTCCAGGCCCGACTTAAGTTTGCCAATGACCATTTGGATGATCCAGAGGAGTCATGGGAGAAAGTCATGTGGTCAGATGAGACCAAAATAGAACCTTTTGGTCATAATTCCACTAAACGTGTTTGGAGGAAGAAGAATGATGAGTACCATCCCAAGAACACCATCCCTACTGTGAAGCATGGGGGTGTTAGCATCATGCTTTGGGGGTGTTTTTCTGCACATGGGACAGGGCGACTGCACTGTATTAAGGAGAGGATGACCGGGGCCATGTATTGCGAGATTTTGGGGAACAACCTCCTTCCCTCAGTTAGAGCATTGAAGATGGGTCGAGGCTGGGTCTTCCAACATGACAATGACCTGAAGCACACAGCCAGGATAACCAAGGAGTGGCTCTGTAAGAAGCATATCAAGGTTCTGGCGTGGCCTAGCCAGTCTCCAGACCTAATAGAGAGTCTTTGGAGGGAGCTCAAACTCCGTGTTTCTCAGCGACAGGCCAGAAACCTGACTGATCTAGAGAAGATCTGTGTGGAGGAGTGGGCCAAAATCCCTCCTGCAGTGTGTGCAAACCTGGTGAAAAACTACAGGAAACGTTTGACCTCTCATCTTCATTCTTTCGTTTACACGAATCAGTCGTCCTGGTCCCTTTGCAGAAAAACAGCCCCAAAGCATGATGTTTCCACCCCCATGATTCACAGTAGGTATGGTGTTCTTTGGATGCAACTCAGCATTCTTTCTCCTCCAAACACGACAAGTTGAGTTTTTACCAAAAAGTTATATTTTGGTTTCATCTGACCATATGACATTCTCCCAATCCTCTTCTGGATTGTCCAAATGCTCTCTAGCAAACTTCAGACGGGCCCGCACATGTACTGGCTTAAGCAGGGGGACACGTCTGGCACTGCAGGATTTGAGGCCTTTGTTACTTTGGTCCCAGCTCTCTGCAGGTCATTCACTAGGTCCCACCGTGTGGTTCTGGGATTTTTGCTCACAGTTCTTGTGATCATTTTGACCCCACAGGGTGAGATCTTGCATGGAGCCCCAGATCGAGGGAGATTGTCAGTGGTCTTCTATCTCTTCCATTTTCTAATAATTGCTCCCACGGTTGATTTCTTTACACCAAGCTGCTTACCTATTGCAGATTCAGTCTTCCCAGCCTGGTGCAGGTCTACAATTTTGTTTCTGGTGTCCTTTGACAGCTCTTTGGTCTTGGCCATGGTGGAGTTTGGAGTTGGACTGTTTGAGGTTGTGGACAGGTGTCTTTTATACTGATAACAAGTTCAAACAGATGCCATTAATACAGGTAACGAGTGGAGGACAGAGGAGCCTCTCAAAGAAGTAGTTACAGGTCTGTGAGAGCCAGAAATCTTGCTTGTTTGTAGGTGACCAAATACTTATTTTACCGAGGAATTTACCAATTAATTCTTTAAAAATCCTACAATGTGATTTTCTGGATTTTTTTTCTCATTTTGTCTCTCATAGTTGAGGTATACCTATGATGAAAATTACAGGCCTCTCTCATCTTTTTAAGTGGGAGAACTTGCACAATTGGTGGCTGACTAAATACTTTTTTGCCCCACTGTGTGTGTGTATGTGTATGTGTGTATATATATATATATATATATATATATATATGTACAGTGAGGAAAATAAGTATTTGAACACCCTGTATATATACACACACACACACAGTGTTGGGTAATTAATTACAATTACTAATTACATCATCAATATTGTATTTAAATTACTTTACTGATTACTCTGTCTGAAAAGTAACTTAGTTACTCAATAAGTAACTTAATTATTCAAATCGCTAATTAGGCTACATCTTAAAATCCCTATAAACCTTAATAGAAATTAAACTGTTTATTCTTTCAATTTGAGTCAAACATAGAATAGTTTAGCCTTTTAGATTTAACACAACGTTAATACTTAAACATTTTTATAAAAAATGTTAACCTTCTTTGGTTAACAAATATAAATACTCTGCAAAATATCTGAATAACAAAAAAGCTTAAAAGTTAAACAATACATTTCAGTTTGGTAAGATGTTCATTAAAAGAAAAAAACAACTAGTAAAATCTATACAGGTTTATGTAAAAATAACACGTTAACTAATGTAGGTAATAATAAATTACAGAAATTATATTCTTTTTTTTCCATTAAGTTAATTTAGAAAAACGTTTGGAGTATTTTTGTTCGTTAAATATAAGTTTTATATAATGTATAACGATCAAGCGGCCAGCAGCATACAGTGAGCTGATCATAGCCTATGTTTGATCAATTTAGCCTTCTCAAATCATCTCGACTTGCCTAAAATAAAATCTATAGATATACTAAAACAGTTCAAGCATATAATAATGTTTAAACGTTAAACCTGCACTATAATAAGAATGTGTGCTAGCCTATATCCAAGTTATATCCAAGCGGAGAGTGGAAGCTAAAGCGCGCTCTGCAGGACATGGAGGCACCAGGGAAATCACTTGCATTTTTTCCAGTGGAAACAACTTAAAATAGCCTACGCCGTCATTTTTATTTATTTTTTTTCCTGATAAAGGTAAGAGTAATACATCATTCGGAACTGTAAAGGGTCTACTTTTATTTGTGTGCACTCACAATATCAACAAAAGGTTAAACAAAGAAAACAAACATGATGCGTTTTCTGCTGTCTCGTCTTGAACAGGAGCGCTTCACAAAAACGAAACGAAGCTGAGCAAATACATGCCTCACAGACATGATAAATATATCTATAGAAAGCTTTAAATTATCACGTAACGGGAAATTTTTTTTATTATAATCTTAATCATAATCAATAAAGATGCATTTCTCTCTAAAGGCGGAGTCGGCGAGTCAGGGTCAGCAACTTCATCCTTGCGACACGGACTCAGAAAACATAGTTTATTAAATAATTCAAATATGTCCTCACTATTTCCCGCGGACACATTCATGGTCATGTTTGCTGGGGCTTTGCGGCAGGCTTCAGCCTATTGCATGCATTTGAATGCAGAACTCTTCAGCTGCGCTGAAATCACTTGCTCTCGCTGCTGCTGCGGGACACTAAACACCGTCGAGTGGCTCTCAGTCGCAGGGAGCACGGTCTCGGCTAATACGGGACGGTTGGCAACCCTATGTATCTGAGTATTTAAGGTTTCTCTGTGAATCAGGAAATCTGAAAGTGAAACGAACCGGTAGCGGAGGGTTAACGCTGCTGCATTCAATTTTATCTTTAGATGGTAAATTTAGATTTCAAATTCAATATTGATTTTAGAACAGTTGAAATTATTTAGTGTATGTAACGCAAGTACTTTATAAGTACTAAATAACCTAAAAATGAACAGTAATCCCTTACTTTACTTTTTCAGTGGATAAGTAATTTAATTACAGTAACGCTGTTACTTAGTAACGCATTACACCCAACACTGTGTATGTATGTGTGTGTGTGTGTGTGTGTGTGTGTGTGTGTGTGTGTGTGTGTGTGTGTATGTATATATATATATATATATATATATATATATATATATATATACATACACACACACACAGTGGGGCAAAAAAGTATTTAGTCAGCCACCAATTGTGCAAGTTCTCCCACTTAAAAAGATGAGAGAGGCCTGTAATTTATATAATAATTTATGTAATTTGTAATTTCATCATAGGTATACCTCAACTATGAGAGACTCCATTAGAGTTTGCAAAAAAGCACAATGGTGAGCCAGAAGAGTTTTGGAACTGTGTTTATGGACTGATAAGACAAAGATGAACCTTTATCTATGTGATGGGAAAGCAAAAATGTGGAGAAAAAAACGGAACTGCAAATGATCCCAAGCATACAGCCTCATCTGTAAAGCATGGTGGAGGTGGTGTCATGGCATGGGCATGAATGGCTGCCTCTGGAACAGGCCCTCTCAACTTTACTGATGACTTAATGTATGATGATAGTAGCAGAATGAATTTGGAAAAGTACAAAACCATCTTGCCTACCAATATTCAAGAAAATGCCACCAGATTCATTGGGAAGTGCTTCATATTGCATCAGGACAATGACCCAAAACACCCTGCCAGTTCAGTCAAGGAATTTATAAGGGCAAAGAAATGGAAAGTCTTAGATTGGAGAAGTAAATCTCCAGAATTAAATCCAATTGAACATGAATTTCTCCAGCTGAAGAGGAGAGTAAAGGCAGAAACTCCCCAAAACAAGCAACAACTGGAATTGACTGCATTAAAGGCTGGGAAAAGCATTTCAAAGGATGAGACCAAGAGTCTGGTGATGTCTATGGGTCACAGACTCACTGCTGTGGATCAAGGCATCTGCAACTAAATAATAGCTTTTAATCTTTTATATCTGCCTTATGTTCAACTGTCCCAATACTTATGCTCACATCAATGAGTGGGATGAACTCTAAAAGTGCTGTTCTTTTTATTTGGTAAAACATGTATGTGTTGAAACAGCCAATAATAAGTTTTGTCTCATCTTTTCATCATATTTGCAAATGTCTTGACTCCACAACCAACAGAAGTATTTTGTTGCCAACCGCCCCATATTAGCAGAGACGTCCCGTATATTGGGCTTAATTTATGTGTCCTGTACGTGACCTCCCTTGGCCAATTTCTCGCCCCCTCGCGCAGTATTCGTTAAGTAAATCAGAAAGTCCTGAACATAACTGTTCAAGGAAGGCTGCAGAATCCTCTGCCGGCTGGCCGATCCCGCATCACAATAAGCAGCGCTCGCGCTAATAATGCCAATCCTGTCCATGTTTTTACTAAAGTAAATTTATATTTTTGCAAATACAAACAACGTGATTATTTTTCATGAGTCCAACATCCAGCCGCGCAAGAAAACACATCTCTAGCCAAGACGTGATCAATAAGGGAAACCGTCTTTCACTAGGCTATTGCAAAATGGAGAAAAAACATTTTACATTTACATCTTATTTGTAAAACACACAAAATGACCAGTTAAAAAAAAAAGTGTTGAGCACCAAAAGCAGCCCATATTAAATCTATAAGTTATCTTTAATTAAAAATATGCATTTTCCTATACACACACAAGCGATTGTCCCATAAAGCAAAGGGGAAATCATTTTATCATATTCCTCAGACGACTAAAATGGTTCACTGCAAAAAAACGTGCTAACACACAACATCTGGGATTAAACGGGTAAGATTGTATGGCATTTATGATGTATACTGTACTCACAGTGATATCGTTATGCTGGCTACCTACAAGGACAGCTAGGGTCGATTACTTCAGCTAACAACCCAGTTGACTTAACCTTCCAGTGACGACATTTTTACAGTCTATGGTTTTAGCTGGCAGACTCCTGAATATTCATCAAAAAATTAAATTAAGACAATGACCCTAAGCACACAGCTAAAATAACAAAGGAGTGGCTTCACAACAACTCCGTGACTGTTCTTGAATGGCCCAGCCAGAGCCCTGACTTAAACCCAATTGAGCATCTCTGGAGAGACCTAAAAATGGCTGTCCACCAACGTTTACCATCCAACCTGACAGAACTGGAGAGGATCTACAAGGAGGAATGGCAGAGGATCCCCAAATCCAGGTGTGAAAAACTTGTTGCATCTTTCCCAAAAAGACTCATGGCTGTATTAGATCAAAAGGGTGCTTCTACTAAATACTGAACAAAGGGTCTGAATACTTAGGACCATGTGATATTTCAGTTTTTCTTTTTTAATAAATCTGCAAAAATGTCAACAATTCTGTGTTTTTCTGTCAATATGGGGTGCTGTGTGTACATTAATGAGGGAAAAAAATGAACTTAAATGATTTTAGCAAATGGCTGCAATATAACAGAGTGAAAAATTGAAGGGGGTCTGAATACTAATCCGTACCCACTGTATAGTTAGTAGAATGTCTAAAGTGGACTATCAAAATAAAGTGTAACCAAGAGTTTTTGGCTCAAGATCTGCATTTAAAATCACACCAGAGGTGTTCAGCTTGGATTAGGACTTGGCTTTCTGCAGACCAGTCAAGTTCTTCCACACTGACTAAATCAATCATTTCTTTTGGAACCTTGCCTTATACACAGAGGCATTGTCATGTTAGAATAGAAAAGGGTCCTGTCCAAACTGTTGCTTTAAAATTAGAAGCACACAATTCCCTAGAATATCATTATATGCTTAAACATTAAGATTTGTACTCATGGAAATTACTAAAGTAGTCAAACCTGTTCATTAGAAGGGGGTGACCCAATACTTTTGGCAATATAGTATTATATATAGCAATATATATATATATATTAGGGATGTAGTGATTAACAGCGAGCCGTTTGAAAATCGGTTCATATGTGTGTCGATTCAAATCGGTTGAGATGCTAAACAAATCGCGATTCAGTTAGGGGTAGGAGTTTATATGAATGTATGTCTAAGGGGAATTTACTGTCTTTACAAAAGATTAGATGGTATTTTTTTTCTTTTCATCTTGCCTCTGTATAATGCATATTAAAGTTCATAAGTGCAGCCCTGCTTTGTTTACAGTGGAAACCAAGGAAACGCTTAAAGTGCCACCTGCTGGCAGAGAGTGAATCTGCGTCTCATTCAGCTCGTCTTCCGTTTCATTTCATGCAGATATTATGTATACAATAGTTTCACAAAACTGAAGTCAGACCATTCTGTTTTTGCTTCAAATTTCGAAATTATACAATCCAATTTATATTCTGTCTGTTCCTGTCTAGCTGTCTGTTCCTGTCCGTCGTACTGTTGAGAGGTTTGCGATTGTAGCTCCGTGTAGCTTCGCTTTTCTGTTGAATCTCTATCTTACTTTCACTCTCTGTTGTTTAAAGTGATAATATATAACTTAATTCCCACCATATTTCTGGTATTATCTATCAAACTAATCTAAGTAACTCGTTCACTTTTTAAAACCGCGAGTGCAGCGTGTTAGCATTCGTTAGCCGGTTAGCTTGTCACACGCAGTTCCATTTGCGTTTCTATTCGCGCCTATTATTGTTTTCTCTTTTCTCGCCCCGTTTTATTTCTGTCTCGCTCCGTTTTTCGCGAGTTCATCAAACAACAGTGGTAAGTGGTAAATCAAAATCAGTCATCAATCACGGTGAGTAATGGCTTCTTCTCCTGCTATTGTTGTTTGCACTGTTTGCCACATGTATAGTTTATCTCTCTCTGTCTGCGACGAGGGATTCAAATGTGATAAATGCAGGGAAATAGTTAGAATGACAGAGAAGATTTTAGAACTAGAGACACGCATCCAAACTTTAGTTGAGGATAGTAAGAATGTGAGGGCTGTAGATACTGCTTTGGATGCTAGCTCAGGGAGTCCTGTACATTGTTCGGTTCTGGTAGAGCCAGTGCAGCAGGGCAGCTGGGTGACTGAGGCGGCCTAGTAGCGGGTCAAAATACCGCTCTTCCATTCCGATCAGAACATCAAACAGGTTCTCCCCACTCAGTAGGTGCGTTTACATGGAGCATTGTAATCGGTTTAAAAGTCCAATCCGAATGAAAATGCTCCATATAAACACCTCAATCGGAATAAAAATGCCCAAACCGAATGAAATTGTAATCGGTTTGAGAGGGGTGGGATAAACCTTTCTATAAACCGAACAAAATTAAAATCCTGCCATGTAAACACTTTAAACCGATTACTTTGCGTCTACGTCATCACGTCCAGAGGTCGGGTCGTCAGAACGTGAACGTGAAGTCGGCAACGGTACATTCTGTGATTTGGGGACACCGACACTGCAGTAGAGACTGGGTAATAGTGGAGGTATAAAGTTAAAATTTCAATTATACAGTTAAAAACACATTAGAAAGGAGAACGCTTGCTGTGTGACAGACTATCTGCTCTCATGTCCGGAGTGAAAAACAGATCTGAAATGAAGCGCAATTTTCTGCTTTTCAGCTTAGAAACAACACAGTGATGATAGTGAAAGTAGCTCAATGAAAATAAACAACTTGACCAAAATTTGCCTTTGTCATTTGTCTTTGTATAGATGACAGATTCATAATTTCCGATCTGCTTGAATTTATACGTGCTCACGCCATGAATGTTGTACGAAACACGATTGTGATAAAGCAATGCTCCTTTGATTCATTGTTCAGCAACTCTTGGTAAGAAATCGTGTATTTGTTCCATTTAAGTACAGTACAACTTTGTAGTATCAGAGTACAATTAATCTCAGAGCTGCATTACAGAGGGGCATATGATCTCTATGATCGCGTTCTGGTCATATGACTGAGCACTCGAATGAACGCAAGGGATTCAAATATTAACCGTTTATTCTAAGCAAGAGCAAACAGATATTAAAAATATTAACGTAAATATGGGCGTTTTTTCCTCTGGTGACTTGTTTTTGTTGTCACTGTAGGCTATTAGCATATCCTAAAATCGAAAGCACAGGCACATGTAAACACCATATCGGATTAGATAACGTCTCATGTAAACAGTTCATCGAATCTTTCAATCGGAATGACAAAAAAAGTGTACATGTAAACGCACCTAGTGACGCATCCACTGAGAAACCTGATGAAAGTGCTCTAGTTATTGGCGATTCTATTGTACGGAACGTGAAAATAGAGACACCAGCCACCATAGTCCATTGTTTACCGGGAGCCAGAGCGCCTGACATCTTGGCAAATTTAAAAGTGCTAGCCGCCTCATGTCACAGAAGTCAGTTCATTCTCAGCACATACAGACTCTTTCACCTAGATATCATACTACAGAGACTGTGTCTGTTCCCCGAACTAGAAAATACAAAAAACGTCCAAACCAAGTTAAGAGTAACAATTTGATTGACGTTCAACAAATAAAAAAATTATATTACAGAGAAACAAATGATAAAGCTTGGCTTACTGAATATCAGGTCCTTTTCTACGAAAGCACTTTTTGTAAATGATATGATCACTGATCATAACCTAGATGTGCTTTGTTTGACAGAAACCTGGCTAAAACCAAGATGAATTCATTATTTTAAACGAGTCTACCCCCCCAAGATTACTGTTATAAAAATTAACCGCATCCAAAAGGCAAAGGGGGAGGTGTTGCTAAAATTTATAGCAATATTCTCAGTATTTCTCAGAGGGTAGGCTTTAAGTATAACTCCTTTGACGTAATGGTGCTTCATATAACATTATCTAGAGAAACAAGTGTTAATGATAAATCCCCTGTGATTTTTGTACTGGCTACTGTATACAGGCCACCAGGGTACCATACAGACTTTGGTACAAAATACTGATTTTCTATCAGAGTTAGTGCTGGCTGCAGATAAAGTCTTAATCGTTGGTGATTTTAATATCCACGTTGATAATGAAAAAGATGCATTAGGATCAGCATTCATAGACATTCTGAACTCTATCAGGGTTAGACAACACGTCTCAGGACCTACTCATTGTCGAAATCACACTCTAGATTTAATATTGTCACATGGAACTGATGTTAATGATATTGAAATTCTGCAGCAAAGTGATGATATCTCAGATCATTATTTGGTCTTGTGTAAACTCCATATGGCTAAAACTGTAAATTCTATTCCTTGCTACAAGTATGGTAGAACCATCACTTCTACCACAAAAGACTGCTTTGTAAATAATCTTCCTGATTTATCTCAATTCCTCAGCATATCCAACAGCACAGAAAAACTTGATGATGTAACACAAACTATGGACTCTCTCTTTTCTAGCACTTTAGATACGGTTGCTCCTTTACGCTTAAGGAAGATTAAGGAAAAGACTCCAACACCGTGGTATAATGAGCACACTCGCACCCTAAAGAGAGCAGCCCGGAAAATGGAGCGCAGCTGGAGGAAAACTAAACTAGAGGTATTTCGTATTGCATGGCGGGAAAGTACCCTATCCTATAGAAAAACATAAAAAACAGATGGATCTGATTATTTTCGTCTCTTTTAGAAGAAAACAAACATAACCCCAGGTATTTATTCAATACAGTGGCTAAATTAACAAAACATAAAGTATCAGCAGGTGTTGACATTTCCCAACAGCACAGCAGTAATGACTTTATGAACTATTTTACTTCCAAGATCGATACTATCAGAGATAAAAATTGTAACCATACAGCCATCAGCTATAATATCGCATCAGATAGTGCACTATAGATCCCCTGAGGAACAATTCCACTCATTCCCTACTATAGGAGAGGAAGAATTGTATAAACTTGTTAAATTATCTAAACCAACAACATGTATGTTAGACCCTATTCCATCTAAACTACTAAAAGAGGTGCTTCCAGATGTCAAAGATCCTCTTTTGGCTATTATTAATTCGTCATTGTCATTAGGATATGTTCCCAAAACCTTCAAATTGGCTGTTCAATCAATTTGTAGCAGTGAATGAAGAGGTATCATATCGATCACAAGTGCAGTATGGAGTACCTCAAGGCTCAGTACTAGGGCCATTACTTTTCACGCTTTACATGTTACCCTTAGGAAATATCATCAGGAAACACGGTGTTAGCTTTCACTGTTATGCTGATGATACTCAGCTCTATATTTCTTTGCGCCCCGGTGAAACACACCAAATTGAGAAACTAACGGAATACATAGTCGATATAAAAAACTGGATGACAAGTAATTTCTTACTGCTAAATTCTGAAAAATCAGAGGTGTTAATTATCGTACCTAAAACCCCCACATGTAATAACTTAGAACAATGTCTAACACTTGATGGCTGCTTTGTAAATTCTTCGTCATCAGTTAGGAACCTAGGTGTGCTATTTGATAGCAATTTTTTCTTTGACAGCCACGTTTCTAGCATTTGTAAAACTGCATTTTTTCATCTTAAAAATCTATCTAAATTGAGACCTTTGCTCTCAAAGTCAAATGCAGAAATGTTAATTCATGCATTTATGACCTCAAGGTTAGATTATTGCAATGCTTTATTGGGTGGTTGTTCTGCACACTTAACCCTTTAAGCGCCAGGGATTTTTGGAAAAATGCTGGATTTTGACATCAAGATTTCAAAAGCTTGTGGCTTGAAAGGGCTTAAAGATAGAGATCTACTGTAAATGAGAAAAATGTCAGGCATGACCGAAAGTTTATGTGGGGTGTAAATATACTCATCTAATTAGCATATGATGTCATCCGGGCGGCCATCTTGAATTTCATAATATTCAGGAAATAGTAGATATTGAATTGATGTTTGAATTTATTATTTGGAGGGTTTTTTTTTTGTTTTTCTCTTTTTATCCTCATTCCAAACGATCAGAAAAGAGGAAACCAACAATAAAACAGGAGAAAGTACTAAATTATTTCTATACTATATGTGAACAGTGGCCTACTTTTTGATCAGTTCATCAGTAATATTCAGGAAATAATAGATATTGCCCTGCCACCCCCATCCCCGTTGGGCAAAGGGTCGAAATTAGGGATGCACGATATTGGATTTTGGCCGATATTCGATATGCCGATATTTTCAAACTAATTTTGTCCGATGCCGATACCGATATATATACACATTTTTCGCCTGATATATTTACAATTTAATTTTACTGAAGAGAAATCCAAGTCTCTCTCCTGTATTGATTCTACCATAAATGTATCATTTTACAAATGTAGACAGACATTCACCCCTGAAAAACAGGTAAATTATTTCACTTGGAGAATAAATGATATGACAGTGCCACATTTTATTTGCAGTGCAAATATTTTTTTTACATCTTTTCCTACTGGAACAGGTCTACCAAATGCTCCCCCAACATAGTGGTTAACATGCCATTGTACTGAAACTTACAGAAAACACTTCAAGTGCACAAAACAAGCAGCTGTAGTCCAGACCTCCACTTCAGTCCTGAGGACCCACTTTAAAGTATAATCAAACAAACAAAAAAAAAAACTCCACATATTATCTTGTGAGCCACAGACAATCCTGTAACAACTCAGTGACAAACAATGTGCTCTCTATATTGCAAAAAATTAAATAAAAATACAAGGACATCGATCTTATCCTTTGCTTGAACTTGAGTCGTGCACTGCAAACCTTTTCAGTCCAACTAACTAGGGTGATAACTTCGGCTGACCGGTAGGCTTCTGTTCAGCTATTTTTTTAATACCAGAGGTAGGTTTTTCTTCACAAAAATTAGCATCTCTGCTTTTTCACCGTCCATTCGATTTCTCTTTTCATCTATCACATCAGAGGCAACGCTAAAAAGCCGTTCACTGTCAACGCTTGTGCAGGGCGCACACAGGTACTGCGTGCAGCAGGAACGAGGGCAGGAAGCGGGCCTGGTTGCATTTCCAGTACTCCAGTGGACTGTGGTTCCTGGGAATTGTGGGTTCGGCCAGGTACGAAATGACCTATGAAGTAACAGAATACCAAAATATCACTTACGGATTTTTTTTTTACTTTATGCTTTAGGCATTAACAGAGCACTAACGTTTTTTTTCAGAAATCAAATGATTTATTAGTTGCACGTTTATTATTACTACCGTAACACATCGCGAATGATGATAAATAGGCGATTATCTATGTTATGACATTGCAGAATAATAATATAATAGCGAAAGTCGCATTATTAATTAGGATGCTTTCGGCCCAAAAGTGAAATATTCTAAAAAATAATAACCTACATTTGTGCATGTTTGATGCTTACCTGTGACGCTGACGCGGTCTTGTCTTGCTCCTCAAACATGACATTCTCCTCCAGAATTTCGTCATACATATCCAGCAGTGATCCTGTTCGGGTCCTCTTCTCTGGGGGATCGTCTGTGCTGGAATCTGCACTGCCGCTCATGTCATCCAAAACTTTGAGCAACAGGTCGCGAGCACTCCTCTTTTTTTCCTCGTCAAAGTACCGGTCTTTGTAGCGGGCATCAAGCATGGTTGCAACAGAATAAAGTGCCTCACAATGCACACCGGTGAAGCGATGATTGACGGCTTCCAGCAGAGTAGTTTTGGTAGTCTGCACTCCTCTGTCTGTCTCACTCGGCCGGCCAAGCAGTCGCGTCAGTGCCACAACCGCGGGGATCACATCAGCAGCAGAGGCCTCTGCAGAACTTATATCTCTGGTCAGCTGCTCAAAGGGGGCGAGAAGTGTGATCATATTTTCTATAATGCCCCACTGATTTGCCGTCAAAGTAGCAGGAAGCTCGAAATCAGCGGCATAAGCACCTAGTGCCCTCTTCTGCTCGACCAAGCTTCGCATCATATAAAAAGTCGAATTCCATCTGGTAGCGATATCTTGTTGAAGTCGTTTTACCGACATTCCGAGCTCTTTCTGTACATCCTCCAGTCGACTGTATGCCAGCTGGGAGTGTTTGAAATGTCCAATTATTCTCCTTCCCACGGCCACAACATCCGCCACGCTGCGCTGAGACAGGACACCGTCATTTACCGCGAGTTGCAGTGTGTGTGCCATGCACGGTAGACTTGCCACACCAAACTCCATCATAGCTTTAGCCATGTTACGGGCATTATCACGTAGCACTACATGCACTCGTTCTCTTTCTATTTTCCATTTCCCAAACATACCTTCAAATGCGGACGCAATTGCAGCTGCTGTGTGAGAACCGGAGCATTCCTGTGAGTGTAGGACAGCTTTTTTAAGGGTGAAATCTTCGTCTATCCACTGGGCAGTGAGACTCAACATGCTTACAGGACTCACGCTTGATGTCCAAATGTCCGTGGTGAAGCTAATGTGACAAGCGCCGGCGAGGAGATTTTCAATGTGACTGGCGACAACACTGTGGAGTTCAGGTAAGGCCACGTCAGAAAAATAGCGCCGGCTAGGCATAGCATACCGCGGCTCTAGGTACATCATTAGCCTCCTGAAGCCAACGTCTTCCACCACGCTAAACGGCTGGTTATCAAGAGCAATAAATTCAATTATTTTGTCGTTTAGGTCTTTTACCTTTGGGTGGTCGCTGCTGTATTTTCTAGCTTTGTCAAAGGACTGAAGTAGAGGCTGCTGATGGGTTTTTGCCGGCATTTTTTCTTTCTTACTTTTCAAAAAATCTTGGTGCTGCTCAGGATGACGGCTCTTAAGATGTGTAATCATATTTGTAGTGTTGAAAGACTGTTGTTTTACGCCTCCTCGCATCACTTGTGCTTTACAAATATTGCAAATAGCAAGTTTGTTATCTGTTTGACAGACGTCGAAATGCCTCCACACAGCTGACATGTTGTAAGTTTAAGTTTTTGGCGCTCAAGCTACGTTCACGGTCGTCGCGCGCGCACATGAAACACGCCCCCCTATCGGTTAGCCTCATCGGCAGAAATATTCATATCGGCCGATGCCGATGATGGTAATTTAAGCTTTTATCGGCCGATACCGATGTTGTGCCGATATCATCGTGCATCCCTAGTCGAAATGATCACTTGTATGTGCTTCGTGAACACACTTGCCTTGCACGGCGGCACCACTGCGCTGCAAAGATGTAGCACGATTATTAGACGACCGAACGTCATTTCCAAAAGGCAAATATTCCCCTTCAGAGTCAGAATCGAGAACATCCTCACGGTACAACTTTTTATTAGCCATTTGCCGATTTTCTCTCACAAATCTCACAATTTACTCACACGCTATGAACTGAACTGCTTCTGCATCAATGACACGAACGCTCACTTGCTCTGCTATTTCCTCAAAGACTTTGAATAGGAACGTAATTTTGGTCTAGAATCGAAGTACTACATGTCTGCCATCTAGTGGTAGGGAATACAAATGAGATATTACACCATACTACAGTCTATTTTATTAAGTATGACGTCTTCTCACAATTTTGTGACTTTGGCGCTTAGAGGTTTAAACAAACTACAGATGGTCCAAAACGCAGCAGCTAGAGTTCTTACTAGAACCAGGAAGTATGACTACATTAGCCCGGTTCTGTCAACACTACACTGACTCCCTACTAAACATCGTATACATTTTAAAATCTTGTTAATTACTTATAAAGCCCTGAATGGTTTAGCTCCTCAGTACTTGAGCGAGCTCTTATCGCATTATAGTCCTCCACGTCCACTACGTTCTCAAAACTCTGGCCATTTGAAAATACCTAGAATATCAAAATCAACTGCGGGCGGCAAAACCTTTTCCTATTTAGCTCCAAAACTCTGGAACAATCTACCTAACACTGTTCGGGAGGCAGACGCACTCTGTCAGTTTAAATCTAGATTAAAGACCCATCTCTTTAAACTGGCTTACACATAATACAGTAATACGCTTCTAATATTCAAATCCATTAAAGGATTGTTAGGCTGCATTAATTAGGTCAACCAGAACCGGGAACACTTCCCCATAACACCCGATGTACTTGTTACATCGTAAGAAGAATGGCACCTACGCTAATATTAGTCTGTTTCTTTCTTATTTCGAGATCACCGTTGCCACCCGATCCAGTCTGTATTCAGATCAGATGGTCACTGCAGTCACCCGGATCCAGTCCGTATCCAGATCAGATGGTGGATCAGCACCTAGAGACGACCTCTACAGCCCTGAACGTCAGCGGAAATCAGGACACCTAGATGAACCCCAGAGACAGATCCCCAGTGAGGACCTCGTCACCTAGACAGCCATCGGGACAAGACCACGGGAACCAAATGAGTCCTTTACAAAATCTGACTTTGCTGCAGTTGGAATTGAACTGCTGTTTCGTCTGGTCAGAGGAGAACTGGCCTCCATAGACCCTGGTTTCTCCCAAGGTTTTTTTCTCCATTCTGTCACCGATGGAGTTTTGGTTCCTTGCCGCTGTCGCCTCTGGCTTGCTTAGTTGGGGATTTGGCTTATTTATTTGATTTGGAGCTTGTTTTAAAATTTTCAATTTAGTTTTGTTATTTACATTTACATTATATTTACATTTTGTTATTTAGCAGAGGCTTTTATCCAAAGAGACTTACAAATGAGGAGAATAGAAGCAATCAAAAGCAATAATATGCAAGTGCTATATTAGTATAGTGTTATATTTCAATTTCACAAAGAAACGTGCTGCATTTTGTCCAAGCAATAATAAAATGACACATTTAATTTATAATTTGTCTTAAATCTCATTTTGTAAAAAAAAAAGAAAAAAAAAGAAAAAGAATTGTGAATCAAATCGTGAACTCGAAATCGTGAATCGAATTGTGAGTTGAGTGAATTGTTACATCCCTAATAATATATATATATATATTATATAAAAGGGTTTAAAGCAAAAAAAACAAAAATACTGAGCCTGAACTTTTTTGGCTAGTAATGCTAGTTTGGTCGAGAGTGAAAGCTGTGCTCCTCTCATACCACTGCTAGGCGAACTCATGGACTGGAAAGTGATATTAACAAGTTATAATTATTTTTCTTCGGCAGCCAAACGCTGCACGCTGGAGATCCAGCATGGTGCCAGAGAACTTTAAGCCCTCTAAGGCGCTCGAATTAACATGTGTGTTCTGCGCATGCGTGAAAAGAATTAACTGTCTATTCCAGCAGCTATCAGTAGTATATATTCGTCATTCAAAAGGATAAACCGAACAAAGATATACAAGATAAACGCAGATATACGAAACTTAAACAATTTGAATAGGCCTATAGGTAATGTTGCTAAATTTAATCATTTTAAGCGGCTCATGTTGTGAAAACATTCGCGTATTAGAATGCTTGGGAAAGATCACGTAACATTTAAACAGCCTTCTGTCTGTACCGCCTTCATTTATGTTCTCGTTTTCATCACTTTCGCAGTAAGTCATTCTACCAGGAAGTTTATAGCAATATACTCAATATACATCTTAGAATTAAAAGCAGGACAGGGTGAGCTGCTGTGGGGAAAATGGCTGCCGCGAGTGCCTTATATAAAGCGTTTCAAAGCATACGCCTTAATTCCATACAGAACACCGTTTTATCCATCTTCTTCCTAACGAGCCTACTGCGTTTTAAATTGTGGGAGGCACTTCCGGATTGAGGAAGTTCCACTCAAAAAGACTGCAACAAATCATTTCAAATCTAATAAAATCCAAAATAAGCCTCTAACACTAGCATGCTCCATTCTTTTTCTATTCGATCCTTTTTATTTTTATTTATTATATAATAAAAAAAACCTGGTTACGTGTACTACGTTAAGCTAACTGAGACTTGTTATAGCACTTGCTCATCATTGATCTTTTGCTGTTTTTGATTGCTTCCATTGTCCTCAAGTTGCTCTGGATAAAAGCGTCTGCTAAATGACTCAAATGTAAATTTAAATCATAAGATGGAGCTACAAATAATCCTTATATCCATCATTTTGACTGAATGGGCTGTACATTTTCATTCATTTTCTATTTTCAGAAGTCTAGAGAATAACGTTACGTTTGTATTAATGTGATATAAGAACATCTATGGAATTGCTCTTTTCAGCCAGCTGCATTATTTTCCTCCTGATTATTCTCACCTTTCCTTTGTATTCTACTTTAAGTAAATGAAAAAAACACAACATACTGTTCATTTGCGGTCTGCTCTCCCAATTTAATTTACTATATAAACCATGAATAATTCCCTGGCATGCACTAAAAATCCTTAATTTTTCTCCCTAAATCCTCATGTCTCTTTCCTGGTTTGTGTTCACACGAATGCTGTAAAATGTAATTGTCACAAAATATAGACATATTACTATAATGATATTTAACACATCAATAATATTGCAGCGGATAGAAGGAGGATCTTTAGGAGTTATTCATGGTATGTTGAAAGTAACTTGTTAATGCTTTTAGACTTTTAAATTTCCTTTTAATATCGATGGTGAGTAAAGTTACCTCATTGTACCCAGTTTTTGAAAATGAATATTATTGCATTCATAGAGCGAAACTTTTGCTGATTGTTTATAGTGTAAACGGAAGTTACTCACATAATTTGCGCAAAGCGCCATGGGGCATAGGAAAAAGGTGGATAGGACTTGTCTTTAACAGTTTTAATATGCACTGCTTCACTTTTATCATTCCCTCGGCGTCCGATCGCAGACCTTCCCGCTCCAGTTCTCTCCAGCGCTGGAAAGCTCATCCAATATTTACACGGGTGCTACTTCTTGCCTTATCGTAACACCGTGTCTACATCGGACGCGACAAGTTTCCAGCGACAAGGAATTTGGGTGTCAATCAAATATCACAGCCAATCAGAAGTGTGTGTGGGTGGGCTGTCTCTGAAAGCGCACTGCTGACTGATACCATCTGTGTTATAGAATGGTTGGTTCGCAGTGAGTTCACAGTTTTAACGTACATCTTTAATTTATTTTCAAGATCTGAGGTAAACTGTCTGTTGTTGCTTTAAGTATGGCTATAAGGTCATGCAAAATGATATTTAATCTCATATTAGACACGTTTAACTTTGAATAAAGCACATAATCACCTGAGATTATCTACTGCAGCTCGTATGTTGTTGTTGGTCCAGCTGCGACGTCGCGGAAATAGAAACCGTTTCTAAATTAGAAATTTCGAGTCGCGGCTAGTTAGGACAAAACTCAGATTAACATGGAAAATAGGGTTGGGCGATGTCTACCAAATTGGCATCGGACGATGTCTACAGTGAAACATTGTGATGGACGATAACATGGGGGGGACAGGGTTAGGGGTGTGCCCGAAGTGTGAATCCGTATTCAGAAAGACACGGAAAACAAATAACGCGTTCTACGAAGCCACTAAAGGCACATGGTTAGCCACTTGATAGCGGTAGCCTGTTACATTACAATAGCATAACAATACAACTACATGAAAGTTCACTTACCACATACACAAAGTAAGGAGAGATGACTGATAGGACGATGGCGAATGATTTGCAGATCCTGAGCACCACTGACAAACATCTAATCTTGTAAAATGTGTGGTAAGTACTGCCGCTCCGTATTATAGAGTCCGTGTGATCACGAATCTCAAAAGTGAAAGTAAAATGAGAGCGCGCTCCCCAATTTATTTACAATATAATTACGAGAGAAAGTATTGAAATCATTTTTTTATCCTTCCATCTCGTAGGCTATTTATTCTCTTTAGGGGTTCCGTTGGACACTTAATTTTCTTTCCGAACACGGAATTGGCGTGTGGTGGATTGCGAAGGGGGGGGGTGGAAATCACGATGGCTCAACATCGTGATGTCTGTCAACCGACGGCGATGGACGATGGCATCGTCTATCGGCCCAACCCTAATGGAAAAGATACCTTTTTGTCGCGTGTAGTTAGGACACGGTGTTACCATGCATCATCTTGGAAATAAAGCTTCATGTCTTTAAGTCCGTACTGTAAGTTATGTAACGTTAGTCAGTTATTTCACTGAATACATCATGATGTGTATATTTTTAAATGTCCTGATTGAGCAACATCTATTTCAGACTCTCCGATCGTGCCAATATGGCGTTTTACTAGCCTTAACGTTTCCATTTAAAATGTTATGTATATACAGGTGCATCTCAATACATTAGAATGTCGTGGAAAAGTTCATTTATTTCAGTAATTCAACTCAAATTGTGAAACTTGTGTATTAAATAAATTCAATGCACACAGACTGAAGTAGTTTAAGTCTTTGGTTCTTTTAATTGTCATGATTTTGGCTCACATTTAACAAAAACCCACCAATTCACTATCTCAACAAATTAGAATACTTCATAAGACCAATAAAAAAATAAATAAAAAAAAAACATTTTTAGTGAATTGTTGGCCTTCTGGAAAGTATGTCCATTTACTGTATATGTACTCAATACTTGGTAGGGGCTCCTTTTGCTTTAATTACTGCCTCAGTTCGGCGTGGCATGGAGGTGATCAGTTTGTGGCACTGCTGAGGTGGTATGGAAGCCCAGGTTTCTTTGACAGTGGTCTTCAGCTCATCTGCATTTTTTGGTCTCGTTTCTCATTTTCCTCTTGAAAACTCTATAGATTCTCTATGGGGATCAGGTGTGGTGAGATTGCTGGCCGGTCAAGCACACCAACGCCATGGTCATTTAACCAACTTTTGGTGCTTTTGGCAGTGTGGGCAGGTGCCAAATCCTGCTGGAAAATGAAATCAGCATCTTTAAAAAGCTGGTCAGCAGAAGGAAGCATGAAGTGCTCCAAAATTTCTTGGTAAACGGGTGCAGTGACTTTGGTTTTCAAAAAACACAATGGACCAACACCAGCAGATGACATTGCACCCCAAATCATCACAGACTGTGGAAACTTAACACTGGACTTCAAGCAACTTGGGCTATGAGCTTCTCCACCCTTCCTCCAGACTCTAGGACCTAAGTTTCCAAATGAAATACAAAACTTGCTCTCATCTGAAAAGAGGACTTTGGACCACTGGGCAACAGTCCAGTTCTTCTTCTCCTTAGCCGAGGTAAGACGCCTCTGATGTTGTCTGTGGTTCAGCAGTGGCTTAACAAGAGGAATACGATAACTGTAGCCAAATTCCTTGACACATCTGTGTGTGGTGGCTCTTGATGCCTTGACCACAGCCTCAGTCCATTCCTTGTGAAGTTCACCCAAATTCTTGAACCAATTTTGCTTGACAATCCTCATAAGGCTGCGGTTCTCTCGGTTGGTTGTGCATCTTTTTCTTCCACACCTTTTCCTTGCACTCAACGTTCTGTTAATATGCTTGGATACAGCACTCCGTGAACAGCCAGCTTCTTTGGCAATGAATGTTTGTGGCTTACCCTCCTTGTGAAGGGTGTCAATGATTGTCTTCTGGACAACTGTCAGATCAGCAGTCTTCCCCATGATTGTGTAGCCTAGTGAACCAAACTGAGAGACCATTTTGAAGGCTCAGGAAACCTTTGCAGGTGTTTTGAGTTGAATAGCTGATTGGCATGTCACCATATTCTAATTTGTTGAGATAGTGAATTGGTGGGTTTTTGTTAAATGTGACCAAAATCGTCACAATTAAAAGAACCAAAGACTTAAACACTTTCAGTCTGTGTGCACTGAATTTATTTAATATACGAGTTTCACAATTTGAGTTGAATTACTGAAATAAATGACCTTTTCCATGACATTCTAATTTATTGAGATGCACCTGTATGTTAAAGCTGCAGTCCGTAACTTTTTTTGGTTAAAAATTATCCAAATTCAACATTCGAGCAAGTACATAACCAGCCAGTGTTCAAAACTATCACCTTACTTTAGCCCGATTCACAACGGTTAGCTTATAATAATGTTTTCTAATTTCAGTTGTACGTGTAGGTTTTCGCGCAAAATTCGAGCATGGCACTGCATCATTACGTCACGTCTGTAAACATAAAGAAGTTGTACCGGCCAGTAGGCTATCACATGTGAGGATCCTGCAGGTGACAGATCGTTTAGCCTTTTCTGCCAGCCACTAGAATAATTAAATGTCAAAAAATCATTTTGATGGCGGATTGTAATCCAGAAAGGATTATATGAAACATATGTGAATGAAATTAAATTATATTCCAGTTTTAAATGTGCTTCTGATTACAGATAGCCTGGGATTACACAAGATTTGTATTTTAAAGACAACCAGTTCGAAGGGAGCATAGTTTGCTTTTTGGGTTAATTTCTTAATATGAAATTCGAATGGCATAACAATTAAGATATTAGACTGTACAGAAATTGAAATCTACACACTAATACACACTATACTCATAGTCACGCAATGCTGATGTTGTTAACATTAATAATTTGAGAATAAAGTATAACAATTATAATAATTTGCACGGTTTGACGTGATATGAGCTAGGGTAAATATACCTATTAAGCTCACGTACCCATTAAGCACACTTCCATTTTTGAGCTCAGATTATAAAAAGAAAAAAATAATTTATTATCCTACTTGATGTCTTAACCAATTGATATGTTTGTTACTATATACCTCCTATAATTTTAAGTCAATCAGACCATTGCACATTGAGATAAAGGTCTCCACATGTTCACACTGTCTGGTGGCCATTTTGAAAGCTGTCTAAAAACTTTCACCAAAAGAGGAGCCCCTTAAATGTGCGTTTTTTAGATGTTTAAGCCTTTATTTTGGGTAAGTTTCACTACTTATTGTAAAATTACGAGATTAATGTTCAGACATTTGCATATTATAACCTGGAATTTGGATGTGGGAAATAATTACATTAGATCCAAAAGATAGTTTTAGCAACATAGCGCAGATGCTACAGAACACAGTTAGCTGACTAGCCGTATAAGATTGTGTGCTATGCTAACATATTACTTAACAGTCATTACTGGCTTGTAGTTTTACATCCATAATATTATAAATTTATAGTTTATTGCTGGTCTATGGTATTGCTGTAATTTTTAAAGATTTCATATTATTGTGAAAATCACAGTTTCAGTGTGACATCAATAAGAAAAAGTATAATTTTATAGATATTGTTAATAACAGTTGTTCATATTAAAATATGAACTTAATACATAACCTAGACTATTTATTTAGCAAAATCCTGTCATTTTAATAAATATTACATGAAATTTATTAAAAATTGTTGCAGCTCCAATTAAGCTCAGTCAGGGCTTGAATTTCGGCGCAGGATTGTGCATAATTTAAACCATTCCCGCAAATTTAACTTTTATAATGCGAGAAATTCCCGCACAATATTTGCTTAATCTCAGATCAAATTATGAAATACATCCACAGCAGCGAAAAAAGAAATCACCGGTTCAAACAGTCCGTCTAGAATTTAATTCCACAAACAGCGCTGCACCGGTGTTCTCTGACTGTGGCTGAGTCCTGCAGCATCGGCGTGCTCTCCGTGGCCTGCGTCGCTCTGATCTTATTCACACAAGGCTGTGTGACGCGCTCTTATATTCTGAGTCGCACGCAAATGCGACTGAAAACTACTGCGTGCAACTATGAAAAAAATATTTATTTTAGATTTGCAGAGTTGAGTAATGTCACAGACATATCTCATGAATCCTTTCATAAACAAAGAAAGTAGACACAATGTAAATAAGAGATTCATTATGCAGTGTAGAGAGCTTCGTTGATTATAATGGAACTTCTTGAGATCGCAATGAACTAAGGAGAGTGACAGATTTAATGATTAGTAAGGGAGTTTGTAAATGTGATATTGATTTAATACAACAGTTCAGTAAACAAGAAGTTAATATTAAGTGACTTACATTGTCTGACTATAACACTGTTGCCTGATTTTGCTCTATTTCCTCGATGAAAATAGTTTGAATCATAGCCAAAGCTCAGCCGCTGCGCATCTCCATTCAAACACAACGGCGTCTCCTTTATGAATGAACAGGCGTTTTTAAACGAATCTAGTGAGTCAATGATTCAATTACCCATTCATAAAGACAGTTACTTCCTTCATTCCTGAATGAATCAGCCGTTCGAACGAATCAATTTAATGAATGATTCAGTGATCAAACCAGTGACTTGTCGCCACCTGCTGGCAGTTTGTTTAAATTTTGACGTATCTTTCAGTTATTCAAATAATTTAATATTTCCATAACCTATTCAAATTGTATATTTAAAATATTAATCTCAACATGAATTTATAAATTTAATTGCACTCATACCAACTCTGAGGCTCATTAAACGTCTGAAAATACACCTACAAGCCACTTTTGTGTTCTTCTGCTCCACCTCTGTACAAATTAATTTTGTTAATACTGATTAATTTGATTGATATCTTATTATTCTTATTAGAAATTTTAAAAAGCTTATAAATATGTATTTTTAAAAATTTAACAAAAAAGATGACATACTTTTAATAAAGTTAGAAAAATGCCATAAAAATAAAATTCCCCTGTAAATCACTTTAAGGAGTCAAATATCACCCTGTAATGGGATGGCTAATTTTTGATCATAATTTTTGATTAAACATTAGAAAAAAATAATTAGCCCATATCTTAGAAAGCTGAGACATTCCTTCATTCAGAAGGCATAAAACTGAAAGCAACTCAAAATAATGAAACATTAAGTGACATATATTAGTTGAGTTCATGATGGAGATCATGATGTGTTTTGTATAAAATAAAATAAAAAAATAAAAAACAAAGTAATTGAACTGGAATATATGAAATACACTGATTCTGAAAGGCATTCATAAATAGTTTTAATACAGTTCCTAATGTCAATTTGGAGGAGAGCATCAAAACTTAAGCTGTTTTAAAAACCATACATTAAAATTTGTAGACATAAATAAATGAAGACGATTAATTTAGCCCCGATGTCAATTTATCTTTATTCAGATTTCAGAATGAGCACTTTGTCATTTGTTATATGTTGAGGATCTTGTCCATCTGATGTTTATCATGTTCATCTGATGTTTGCTACTGTGATGTATATGAACTAGGGCTAGACGATATGGCCAAAATTGATATCACGATATATTTCTTAATTTCGGTCGATACAATATAATTCCGATATCGATATGAACACTTCTTATTAAAAGAAGCCTCAGAAAAACTGCCAAGAATGCCCACAACAGATGTCTGTATATACAAACGTATGAAAAATGAATTTGCCAAGTCTATGAACTCCTCCTATAAAACTATATAATATTTTAGGGAGGGAAATTAATGTTCACCTTTTATTTGTATTTAGCCTTCATACAAACAAGAAATGTGAAATCACTGTCAAATAAACATCTCAGACTCACCTTATCAATATTTATATCTTTAACTTCAAACTATAGGCTAACATACACTACCAGTCAAAGGTTTTTGAACAGTAAGATTTTAGTTTTTTAAAGAAATCTCTTCTGCTCACCAAGCCTGCATTTATTTGATCCAAAACACAGCGAAAACAGAAACATTTTGAAATATTCACCATTTAAAATAACTGTTTTCTATTTGAAAATGCAAGTTATTCCTGTGATTTCAAAGCTGAATTTTTAGCATCATTACTTCAGTCACATGATCCTTCAGAAATCATTCTAATATTCTGATTTGCTGCTCAAATAACATTTATTATTATGTTGAAAACAGTGGAGTAGAATCTGATTCTCCGCGCTTTGAGGCGCTTTGAGAGCGGTAGAACTAGCGGTTTCCCCAGTTATGGCTGTAATCTAAGCAGCTCCGCTCATGAACGCTACTTTACCAGATAAAATGAAAATGTCATCAAAACTATTCTGAAGACAGTATGTTCCCTTCAGAGATACATTCATATAAATCCCGCTTTTTGAAACGTACAGTGCTCATGTTTATTCAACGAAGTCAAACGCCACAAATAAATCAATGTATGGGAAACACTGGTAATGTATATCGAAATATCGGAAATGTGTTTAAAAATCATATCACCATTATTGAAAAAAATTATATCGCGATACATATTGATATTGAATTATTGTCCAGCCCTAATATGAACATAACTTTTTAATAAGCAAGGGAAATTCCCGACATTAAACAAATAACCGTAGGGTGTTTGCATTGTAAGAATGTACAGGGATACTTAAGATTTAAAAATGCTGACTTGTTTAGGTGATGTTTTCTCATTAAATTCGTACGACTTCCTATTAATTCAATGGAATGTATGGGAATAGTGGGGAATACCAATATGGTGGCGCGGCAGTTTCACTTTCATGACGTCATGAGCAATCCAGTTCTCTATTATAGATCAGTGACAGAACCATTACTTTTGTGTACCGATACACCTCTAAAAGTCACACTAATGCAGGCTTTCATACACTATGTAAAATGCTTACTTGCTTTTTCTTTTTTTTAAACTCTCAGACTGAGTTCAAATATTATATCTGTTGTTCTCACCATAACAAACTAGCCGAACAGTATCCTGGGAATCTAAGGGCTGACTGCACAGGCTGCAGTTTGGGTTGTAATCGCTGTCTTGTAGCCATTGTAGGTATGACTGTACAATACACTGTACACGTAAAAGTAACAAAACAAAAGTGTTTATAAATCTTCAAAATATATTTTCTCCTTAAAGTGATAGTCCATCCAGAAGTGAAAATCCTGTCATAATTTACTCGCCTTCCATGTCATTACAAATCTTGCGTGCATTTGTGATGCATTTTTGTACACACAAAAGATAATAGTTTAAAGAATGCCAAATAGTTTATTTTCCCATTGATTTGCACTGTATTTTGTCCATACAATGGAAGTGAATGGGAAACAAAACTGTTTGGGTACTAATATTGTTCAAAATATATTATTTTTTATATTCCATCGAATAAATAAAGGTATGGAAAGACACGAGGCTGACTAAACGATGACAGAATTTTAATTTCTGGGTGAACTATCCCTTTCAGTCATGAATTTTAAATATTAGAGTACTAACCTTATTGTGATTGGATACAAGACAGTGCTCACAAACGTTGACACGATGTTCAAAACAGAACAAGTTCGTTACCTTCCTCTTAGGACACTTGCACAAACCCATGGTCTGCCTGTCAAACAAAAGATCCATATATCATCATCCAGAATACATATATAAACTCGAGTACACTAAATGTACTCCTAAAACATACATTTTAAAAATGAAACATTTTAATCGATGCATCTCTTCTTTGCACTTCAATATATAGCTTAAAAATAACCTGCCAACTCCGGTAGTGAACACAAATACAAAACTGTGCCATTATTTAGTCGGACAGAGGGTAAATGCAGGTAAGCTGACGAACGGTTAGATGCTCGACTGCAACATACTTCCCGCAAATAAATAACATATTATTAGTGAAACAATACTATATTTACCTTAAAAGAAAAAAAATACCAGTCAAAAACAAACCGATGCAAATATCAGCATGGAACTGTCCACTCTCCAGTACTTTCCTCAATATTTTTTTATAACATCTAACGTTGCATTTTTTGCCACGTCTCTTCCGCTAACGTCGCAGTGCAATTACGTCACCAAGCACAACACATAAGGTCAGAGAGGGGCGGTTCAAGATGGCGCTCTAGCAACATGTGCGTCGATGTGCTCTGCAAAGTCAAATAGTGATATTAGCTTCTAGTGCAATCAGAAAAGTAGTGATGGAAAAATGAAGCTTTGCGAAGCACCGAGGTTTCCCCTCAACTGTATCGTAAAAAGGTTCTTTTCTCAAAGCTTTTCAAGACGATGCACACTAACGACATCTTGTGGTCAAAAGGTGGAAATAGCTGCCTTTGCGTCCCAGACGACACAGTTTTGGATTGATAATAAATCAGTTTGTGCTATGAAAATAAAGCAAAGAAAGTATTAACTCTATATAAATTTATATTTTACATGTCAGTCATTGTTTTACACAATATGAATAAATGAGTCTGTGAATAAATTTGTGGAAAAAATAGGCAAGAATGTACGTATATATATGCATATAGCCTACTGTATGATCAAAATAAAAGAACATTATCAGAATGGTCAGCTGAATTGATTGTGAAGCGGGTGTCTTCGAAAAAGTACCTTAGCATCACAGAGGAGGTATGCTAACTCTCTCTTATTCATCAAAGTTTTGACTTTTAATCACATGTTTATGTGTAGATGTGAGGTTTTGATAGTTTTGTAAAGGTTTTGTCAATGAGTTACTGGACTTAGACTAATTTATTTAGCCTAAAATATGTGCTGTACTGTTAAATTCGCTGACGTCACTTAACTGAATCTAGTTAAAACGTGATTTGATATTTAATGGCAAGCAATTATAGATAAAAATTGTTCTGTGGTTTCAGGAGTAATGCTACAACAGAAGAGAAGTTCCGATATATCTAAATTTCTGAAGGAAGCTGCTGACAGAGATGTGGGAAACATAGGTAAGCTGAGTCAATTCATATGCATTTTTCACTACATATTTATTTCACCACAAAGTTATTTTAAGAAGGTTTTGACATCCAAACATGAGTGAGTGATGTTAAAATGTATTTTATTTCTGTGATCAAAGCTGAATTTTCAGCATCATTACTCTTCAGTTTTATTCAGAAATCATTATAATATGCTGATTTGCTGCTCAGGAAATATTCCTGATTATTATTGTGTGTGTGTGTGTGTGTGTGTGTGTTTCAGGATTTCTAGATGAACAAAGTTTAAAATGAACAGTGTTTATTTGAAACAAAAATATTTACTCTCACTTCTCATCAATTTAATGCATCTTTGCTGAATAAAAATATGAATTTCTTAAAACAACCTCACTGACTTCAAACTTTTGAATGTTTACTTGTAGATGGGAGGTTGTGATAGCTTTGTAAAGATTTGTCAATGGGTTACTGGAATTAGACTAATTTATTTAGCCTAAAATATGCGCTGTACTGTTAATTGGTGACGTCACTTAAAGGAGCATGAATTAACTGAATCTAGTTAAAACTTTTGATTTTATATTTAAAGGCAAACAATTACTGATAAAAAAATTGTTCTGTGGTTTCAGCAGTAACACTTCTACAACATAAGAGAAGCTCCAAGATATCTACATTTCTGAAGGAAGCTGCTGACAGAGATGTGGGAAACTTATGCTGCGTCCCAATGTGCCTACTTATACTATGCCCTTAAAGTATGTACTCTTTTGGTGAAGAAAAAGTACACACTTTTGAGTGTGTAGCAGAAGAGTAGGCAAGCTTTGGGACATACTATCACGTCACACAACTGCTTCTTTAAAGGACCGCTCTGTCGCATCTGTTACACGCACCCTGTCACTGTAACCTGGCCTGTCAATCATCTTGTCACTGTTAACATCCTCCACATTTCATTTCATTTACCTTCCTACCGGATTGGAGAGAAAAAGTAGCTCGTTGATCTGCCAGTCGCGGGTCTTTCATGCGGAGAACTTTGCTCATATTTTCTGCATAATGATGAATTTAAAAGTTAACGACCAAATGGATGTTTATAAAAGTTCACATTGCTGTTGCAGATTAAATATAACACGGATAACAATAAATAAATATTTTTTCCCGGGTTAAATGTTGATTATTAGTAACTCAAGCATCGTTTTGTAAGCCTCTCTACCTAACCGTCGATCGCGCGCATCCACCACGTTTGTAGTTTTTAACGCATTTTATTCGTGTTTGTAGTTCTGGACCGAATCCTTCGCCGAAGAGCAATGGATTGGGCATAGTATAAGTAGGCACATTGGGACGCAGCATAAGTTTCCCACATCTCTGTCAGCAGCTTCCTTCAGAAATGTAGATATCTTGGAGCTTCTCTTATGTTGTAGAATAAGTAGGCACATTGGGACGCAGCATAAGTTTCCCACATCTCTGTCAGCAGCTTCCTTCAGAAATGTAGATATCTTGGAGCTTCTCTTATGTTGTAGAAGTGTTACTGCTGAAACCACAGACTAACCCTAACCTGCAGGGATCCACACTTCAAAAATCGACCTGAAATAGTAGACCAGGATCCCTAGATGAACCAAGTTTAAAATGAACAGTGTTTATTTGAAACAAAAATATTTACTCTCACTTCTCATCAATTTAATGCATCTTGCTAAATAAAAATATGAATTTCTTAAAAAACCTCACTGACTGCAAACGTTTGTACACTACCATTTAAAGGTCTGGAGTCTATTTAACAATGAATCCTGAAGAAAAAAAAAATAGTTTAGAATAAAATGTTTATCAGCACATCTGTTTTTTATATTGATAATAATCAGAAATGTTTCTTGAGCGGCAAATCAACATATCAGATTTATTTTTGAAGGATCATGTGACACTGAAGACTGGAGTAATGATGTTGAAAATTCAGCTTTGATCACAGCAATAAATTACAATTTTAATTTATTGCTGTGTGGGGGGGTTACAATAAATGGAGCTGTGGTGAGTATAAGAGACTTCTTTCAAAGATGCAAAAAATCCTACTGACCTCACCCAGCAAACAATGACCTGGCGGTCCACCAGCGGTTTTTGGGCGGCACAAATTCAGCGGCTTAATACGGTCGGACTACCGTCGGCACACCATCGGCGAGCCGACCAATCTAAAAACGCTGTCGGTCAGCCGGCGTTTTTTGGGTGGCACGCCACCAGCGGTTTGCCGTGGCTGGGCCTCCGTCGGTACACCAGTGGCAAGCGGAGGGTCTGTGTTTCTACTGAGCTCTTACATGACATCTTTGTTATATATTACATTTATGTTTTACATTACATTTTTACAGTTAAAAGGAATCTGAAGCACTGAATAAAAATAGTGAGAGTTATAATTAACAAAAGTATAGTATAAAAACTGCAAGCACATTTTTAGATGAAAACAATAGTTTGAATGATCGTAAAAACAACCATACAAAATCTAATTTTTTTTTTTTTTTTTTTTTAATTGCATAAAACTACTTTCTCTCACTGAGAAAGAAGCTTTTTAGCATCTGTGGCCTTGCTTTCTCTTCATTTGCTTAGTTGCACTAAACACAAAATTAGCGTTCTTAGAAGCTCTAAACTAGTGATTCTGAGCCCTGAAGCTCTAATATAACTTTCTCTGCAAAAAATTTCTAACACATGAAAATCTGTTTTTGCATTACAAATAACATTTCATTTCATGAGAAAGAAACATCTTTCATATACTTGAGCTTATCTTTTAAAATTGCATAAAACTACTTTCTCTCACTGAGAAAGAAACTTTTTAGCATCTGTGGCCTTGCTTTCTCTTCATTTCCTTAGTTGCACTAAACACAGCATTAGTGTTCTTAGAAGCTCTAAACTAGTGATTCTAAGCCCTGAAGCTCTAACATTAGCTTCTCTGCAAAAAATTTCTAACACATGAAAATCTGTCTTCTGCATTGCAAATAACATTTCATTTCATGAGAAAGAAACATCTTTCATGTACTTGAGCTTATCTCTTAAAATTGTATAAAACTACTTTCTTTCAGTGAGAAAGAAGCTTTTTAGCATCTGTGGCCTTTCTTTCTCTTCATTTGCTTAGTTGCACTAAACACAGCATTAGTGTTCTTAGAAGCTTTAAACTAGTGATTCTCAGCACTGAAGCTCTAACATAAGCTTCTCTGCAAAAATTTCTAACACATGAAAATCTATCTTCTGCATTGCAAATAACATTTCATTTCATGAAAAAGAAACATATTTCTTGTATTTGACCTTTTCTCTTAAAATTGCATGAACAAGCTTTCTCTCACTGAGAAAGAAGCTTTTCAGCATCTGTGGCCTTGCTTTCTCTTCATTTACTTAGTTGCACTAACACAGCTTTTAGTGTTCTCGGAAGCTCCAAAACAGTGATTCTGAGCATTGAAGCTCTAAAATAACTTTCTCTGCAAAAAAGATCTAACTCATGAAAATCTGTCTCCTGCATTGCAAATTACATGTAATTTGATAAGAAAGAAACATCTTTCATGTACTTGAGCTTAACTCTTAAAATTGCATTGAGCAACTTTCTCTCACTGAGAAAGAAGCTTTTCAGCATCTGTGGCCTTGGATTCTCTTAATTTGCTTAGTTGCACTAACACAGCTTTTAGTGTTCTCAGAAGCTCCAAAACAGTGATTCTGAGCATTGAAGCTCTAAAATAACTTTCTCTGCAAAAAAGCTCTGACTCATGAAAATCTGTCTTCTGCATTGCAAATTACATGTCATTTCATGAGAAAGAAACATCTTTTATGTACTTGAGCTTAACTCTTAAAATTGCATTGAGAAACTTTCTCTCACTGAGAAAGAAGCTTTTCAGCATCTGTGGCCTTGGAATCTCTTCATTTGCTTAGTTGCACTAACACAGCTTTTAGTGTTCTCAGAAGCTCCAAAACAGTGGTTCTGAACATTGAAGCTCTAACATAACTTTCTCTGCAAAAAAGCTCTAACTCATGAAAATCTGTCTTCTGCATTGCAAATTACATGTCATTTCAAGAGAAAGAAACATCTTTCATGTACTTGAGCTTAACTCTTAAAATTACATTGAGCAACTTTCTCTCACTGAGAATGAAGCTTTTCAGCATCTGTGGCCTTGGATTCTCTTCATTTGCTTAGTTGCACTAACACAGCTTTTAGTGTTCTCAGAAGCTCCAAAACAGTGATTCTGAGCATTGAAGCTCTAAAATAACTTTCTCTGCAAAAAAGATCTAACTCATGAAAATCTGTCTTCTGCATTGCAAATTACATGTAATTTGATAAGAAAGAAACATCTTTCATGTACTTGAGCTTAACTATTAGAATTGCATTGAGCAACTTTCTCTCACTGAGAAAGAAGCTTTTCAGCATCTGTGGCCTTGGAATCTCTTCATTTGCTTAGTTGCACTAACACAGCTTTTTGTGTTCTCAGAAGCTCCAAAACAGTGGTTCTGAGCATTGAAGCTCTAACATAACTTTCTCTGCAAAAAATCTCTAACTCATGAAAATCTGTCTCCTGCATTGCAAATTACATGTAATTTGATAAGAAAGAAACATCTTTCATGTACTTGAGCTTATCTCTTAAAATTGCATTGAGCAACTTTCTCTCACTGAGAAAGAAGCTTTTCAGCATCCGTGGCCTTGGATTCTCTTCATTTGCTTAGTTGCACTAACACAGCTTTTAGTGTTCTCAGAAGCTCCAAAACAGTGATTCTGAGCATTGAAGCTCTAACATAACTTTCTCTGCAAAAAAGCTCTAACTCATGAAAATCTGTCTTCTGCATTGCAAATTACATGTAATTTGATAAGAAAGAAACATCTTTCATGTACTTGAGTTTAACTCTTAAAATTGCATTGAGCAACTTTCTCTCATAGAGAAAGAAGCTTTTCAGCATCTTTGGCCTTGGATTCTCTTCATTTGCATAGTTGCACTAACACAGCTTTTAGTGTTCTCAGAAGCTCCAAAACAGTAATTCTGAGCATTGAAGCTCTAACATAACTTTCTCTGCAAAAAAGCTCTAACTCATGAAAATATGTCTTCTGCATTGCAAATTACATGTAATTTCATAAGAAAGACACATCATTCATGTACTTCAGCTTAACTCTTAAAATTGCATTGATCAACTTTCTCTCACTGAGAAAGAAGCTTTTCAGCATCTGTGGCCTTGCTTTGTCTTCATTTGCTTAGTTGCACTAAACACATAATTAGTGTTCTTAGAAGCTCTAAACTAGTGATTCTGAGCCCTGAAGGTCTAATATAACTTTCTCTGCAAAAGATCTAAC